>NC_057802.1:123262068-123411218 GCF_018294505.1 Triticum aestivum | reverse complement strand
AGTGTAGCTAAATTGGAGCAGCATCACAAGAAAGAGCAAGAGCGAGAGCAGCAGCGCGAGCAAGAGCAGACAAGGCAGGGGACCGAGAGCAAGAGCAGAGCAGCAGCGCGACCGAGAGCTAAAACAGCAGCAGCTCCTACTGATGTGGACGTCACCACCAAGGGAGCGACATCGTGGAGGAAGTGGCCGGCGACGCAGCAATGGATGGAGCCGCACCGTGTCGGCTCGGGACCGAGCGCCGGCAGCACCGTGAGATCGAATCAAGAAGAAAATGCGGCGATTAGTGTACAACCTCTTTGGTGGCGCCGATTAGGCCGCAGCTTCATCCGAGGAAACGGTGATGATGATGCTCTTCCGGTGGTGCAGGTGAAGACGGCGGTGTGGGAATGGAGGTGGCATGAAAGACGAGGGAAACGTCGGGGTAGCTCCTTGGAGGTGGAGGACGGGGTGGCTGAACCGGCGGGACGACCAGATCGACGACGGATCCTCATACGGTACGGTGGATGAGGGACGTCGAGGTGTTGCTGTGGACGACATCGTCGGGGAAGAGGCTCCGGCTGGGTGGCGGATGGAGGAGGGTGTGGGGCTTCGCGGGTTTTCCCGGCCTCGGTGTATGGCAGATGAAATGGGAGTGAGGAACCATGGCTTAGGGACGCGCTTGTCCGAAATGTGGGGTACGTAAGTTACGAAAGTACCCCCACCAATTTGAGGCGGTTCTTTCAGTTCAGGGGTATCACGGGCATTTCGCGTGTTGGGATTTCACAGGAGGTGGGAGTTTTCGCGCGCGTTGTAATTTTGGAATAGCAAGGCGCGGGTTGAGATGGAGGGTGTTGTCGGAGCACAACAAGACAAAGATATATCTTAAATATCTCGGGCTAACAAGGCGCGGGTTGAAATTTCCGGACAAGCCTAACGTGTACTGTACCAAATCAATTCGCACTACAAATGTCATTCAAAACTTTGAATTCATGTTATGTTCAATTAAAATATTTCGCTACGTGTATAATGCATGCAACCTACTACTCAAATGAATGTTTTAGTGCATTCCAAACGTATATACTACCGCTTCCATATGAACTAAATTTGAATTCGTTTCTCTATTTGAATAAGATCTACAATAATGATTGTTGTGAAGTCAAAGCATTTGAATTCGTTTCTTTGTTTTAATAAGATCTACAATCATCATTATTGTCAAGTTAAACCATCGTTTGTGTATTATCTTCACAGCACACCACATGATTAGTCTCGAGTTACATATGAACTATGTGTACTATATGAACTCGAACATGATTTTTTGAATCCACTTTATGTTGATTTCAAATCACAGTACATTTCAAGCTCTAGCAAGATCTTCATAATCTAAACCATGTCTCATATGTATAATGTGTTTATCACATTATGTATGGTGCCCCGCCCCCTACGCCTACAAGTATTTAGATGTGAGTTGCAAACACCACACATTACCACAAATTCAAATAAAATGTGAGAATGTTCGATATATAGTATTGTTTAGACTGTTCGATATTTAGTTGTAAGCTGCAAACGCCAGACATTATCACAAATTCAAATAAAATGTGAGATTGTTCGATGTATAGTATGGTTTAGATTGTTCGACATTTAGCTGTGAGTTGCAAACGCCATCATTATCACATTATGGTATAACATGTGCAAAACGACAACATGCGTATCACCGCTATATTCATGCATGCATATGTTTAAAACACTATGATCTCCTATTCAAATATATGAATCCACTTTCATATCAAATTATGATCTTTGTTAGTCTCTTACACCCACACAATCCTCTAACCTTTGTAGCTACCACTAACTTTCTCTCGTGCATGCACACACCCTCCTCGCCCTCCCCCTCCCTCAGCATTCAATCCATCGCGCACATTCATTTTTTTCTTTAGGTCGTTCTCCCACAGTCTCCACAACTTTTTTCCGACACACACCGATCGATAAACCTCTCCAGCGATGTCTGCCTACAACATACACACGCACCTTCAATCTCCTCCTTTATGTGTCCTTGCCTCGTGTCTCTCATACGGTCCCACACACATGTAAACTCTCGCCCCTGTTTTCATCGATCTCACAACCGCACACTCCTCCTCCTATCTAGCTAGTAGCTGGGCCTCTCGCACCACCTCCTACCTCTATTCTCTCTGTCTATCCGTCTCGCCGGGTCTTATTTGCCTCTAACAAATGGACGTACACCGACCGATCTCCCGCTATACATATAGCTAGCTAGGTCCTTATAACTCGTTTTTCCCCATGCGTCGATCGATCTACCTCGTTAGTTATGTCTCTCCCTTCCTCCGACAAACAACAATTGAGCTACCGATCTAGTTAGGTTTGCTTACCAAACACATGGTTCCCCTTCATCATCCATGGATGCGTCCCGACAGATCTATCACGCACAGGCACACACAGAAACACATCCCCACTCTTATTGATAATATTGCAGTTCTACCCTCAGTTTGTCTAGTAGGCCTCTCCCACCATCTTCGAGAAGCAACTCCATCACCCATCCAGCACTCTACCCCTCTCCCTCCCTCTCTCTCTCATCTCTCTCTCTCTCTCTCTCTCTCTCTCTGTCCCATCCTATTTCCCGTCCTTTAGTTATGTATGGATGTCGACCGATCTCCCTCAAGACATAGTTGGGTCTCTCCTTCTCAACACATGTACGAGTCGTTCTACCTCTATAGTTAGGCCTCTGCCTACCCCTCCCCCACCCCTCCCACACACACACACCGATACATCGATCGCTCTAGTCATGTCTCCCTGCCACGCACAAACTTGACCTGTGCCCTCTGACGTTCCGGTAGGTCAGTCGCCCTATATCTTTGACTTGCACACACACACAATTTCGATGGCTCTCTTCATCGATCTTGCACCCACCCACTTGATCCTCTCTTCGACTATATCAATATCTATGACCCCTCCATCTCTTCTCGTGGATCGCCCGACCCTCTATATATGATATGGATAGGCCTCCATTTCACAGACGACATTGCATGCAATTTTTTTTTTGAGATGTCATCGACACATATTCCCACAAATACATTCAAAAAATCACCCCCAAACAAAAAACGCTCACGAACGCACAAGCCATTTGTCTAGGTTTGTATCTCTCACACACACCCACGTAGGTGGGGGACGTGCACGAAGAGAAGAGGTGCACGCACAACGCACGTACTCCCGTCTCTTTCCCAACCACACCCGCGCGGGTGCACTGTGGAGCTCATTTCTGTACGAAAAGGCAGCCGGCGTGGTAATTTGACCGTGTACTGGTTGTCCACTTGGTGGAGGGAGGATCGTCTAGCATGGGTGAACAAACAAATTTCGACTTGACGCGTTATGTTAAAAAAGAGGCAAACCATGTGAGGCCTACCTCAGAGGCAAGGCTCTATACACTGGAGTACTTTTGATGTGTCCCGTCAACTCGCAGAACGAGGAGAAGCTTGCTTAGTACGCCATCTCCCCCGCCCATGGCCGCGGTGGCTCGCAGGATGAGGTGAAGCTTGCTTACTAGTAGTAGTACTGTACGCCTTACGCCCGCTCCCTCGCCCACGCGCGCGGTGGCTCGCAGGACGAGGAGAAAATTTTACTACTCCCTCCGTTTACTCCTCGTTCCTACTACCTGGGTTAGAGAGATTATCATATTGTTTGGAATATATATGGCCTTTAGTAGATTTCAATATGAACTAGTAGTACATACTCCAAACACTGATGTATATAGACGCATTTTAGAGTGTAGATTCACTCATTTTGCTCCGTATGTAGTCAATATTGAAACAGACGTAATAGTACGCACTCTCCCTCGCCCCTCGACCCTTGCCCACGTGGTGGATGTGCAGCAATTCATTCGGTCTCATATAGCCAGAACGATATATACTGCAGTACCATTATTGCTCGACTTCCCGAAGAGGCGAAGAGCCAATCGCAAGGTTAATATTTTGGAGATCCCAAGCGCAAGGTTTATAGGAGAACGAGTAGTAGGTACCGTGTCATTTATAAATAATTTTTTTTCTTCAGTGGCACGTACGATATCAATAGGTTCATATGGAGAGAAAAGGAATCCGCTCCACTATATACATAGGCAGGACGAGCCTACACGGTTGCTTGTTGGGGTTGCTCTCTTCAGTTTTCACACTCTCTCGCACAAAACGACTATGGCCACATCTCTAACATCCCCTGTCGGCACGTCCCGGTCAAGGGTCCCCGCCGTTCTCTCTCACAAAGCCGGTGAGGTTGCCTCCGTCCATTGCTCACTGCCGCAACGTGGGCAGTTGCCTCCTCCCGCCGCCGTCCTCTAGGTTGAGCTACGTCTCGCCATCCCTCAGGTACAACTCCCTTTACAGCCGGCTTGCACCACTGCTCCAGCTGCCCACATCACTCCATGTGGATATTTCTCTACTTCTTTGCCCCGCACATACCTCTACTGGCTTCTACGTACTGTATTGTGATGAGTTTATGTCTCATCAACTAGTCCCAGTAATCTTATTCTAATCATGCTTCTTCAATATCTTTGCCACAGGGATGCTCATCTCGATTTTGGTGAAACTGCACAAAATGATCCGATGGTCAGAGGGTTGCAAACTTCATTTCTTAGGAAGCTCCGACGTTGCCAGCAAATTAAAGCCTGGTTAGGGTTTACGGTTCAAGGGCTAGGGACAGCATGGATCTTTTTTTCTTTAGCTGTCTCTGTTCCAAAATAAGTGTCAACTTTAGTAGTAGTACAACTTTGTACTAATGTTTGCATAAAGTTGAGACACTTATTTTGAAACGGAGGGAGTACATATTGGCTATGATCTATCAATCATTGAGATTCAATAGCATGCATGTTAGTCTCCTTTGTTATTTGAAGAAATGTTGCAACAGGCAACCTTGGACGCAAGATACATGAAACAGAAGCTGGAAGCTTCTTAGCATTGTACAAATTTCTCTCGCTGATAAATTACAGTACGTACTATACTAGTACTATGTAAAGAGTTAGGTGTCGCACGGTGCCCAGAAAAATATGGTGATAGTGTGAGGTGGGCCATGTAATCACTGAGCCTGCGTGTTTTCACTGCTCTCGCACTCCTCCGCTGAGAATGGACAAAATTGTAATCTAGTAGTACCTCCTTTCACCGAAAGCGTGGGACATCCAGCAGTCCTACCACCTCAGTAATAATGACCAATGAGCCATCAAATCACATAGACCCAGCAGTAAGTTGGACGGACGAAGCAACCATCACTCTTGAATCCGCTTCTCCCTTCAACGCAAGCGCCAGTGAGAGGTCGCGTTCGCTCTGCCCGGGCATGAATGCGGTACCGACTCTTTGGAGCGACGCTGACCATTTTGGCGGGAAGCGCGCGCAGGCGATGGAGGGGCTTTGGGTGGGCCAGGCTGGTTAGGAGCGGGCGTGGCAGCTGCCCCGCCTGTCCCGACCGAACGCCCGGAAACGAGAGGATGCATCGACACTCGCGGCTAAACACACACCATCTCTCTGTAGGAGTAGGTCGATGTGTCGCTCTCTCTATACACACATGTTGTTAAACAACACACACACACACACACACAAGCCGAGGTAAAATGAGTCTATATCTCAATTAATGAAGACTTGCATGTTACCATCCATATGTTACTACCTACTATGAAAGTAGTAACATAGACTAGTAACATATGCATGTTACTAGTCCAAGTTACTCACCACTATGACCAGCCTAGCAATGTAACCAAACGCTCCTTACTCTGCCTTGTTATCTCCCCCGGAAACCCAATGCATGGAGCGCAACTACGCGTTGATGCATGCGAGTTAATATGTGGCCCTGCATGGTAGCTAAAACGGCATCTCTTAGTTGTTGTGATTAATTGCTGCGTTTAGAGACAGATATCAGGGCTTTGATTGGAGGAAGGACCGGTCAAGTTTCTCCTTCTCCTCCAATCTTCTTGCACCTCGTTTTGAAAAAAAATCTGCTTGCACCTTGGTCCCGCTGCAGCTTCTAACGTGACTTATCACACCTAGACGGAGGGAGTAGTACGAGATACGGTGGCACACTGACTTAGGTCGAATACAAGTGCCCAAAATTGTGTGCATGTTATAATACGGATTCTCTCAAAATAGTACGTGAGCGAACAGAGGGATCAATTGGACAGTATTCACGAGCAATAGCGAGATGTGTGAGGTAAGATACACCGCTTTAAATCCCAATGACTCCCACGCAAAAAAACACGGCATGCTTGTCAGACGAATGCAGGAATGTATTAAAGGTTATTTTCCTCTCGTTAAACATGACGTGGGGGTGGTGTAGCAGGTTAGCTTGTTCGCTCATCAAACTTGAGGTCTCGGGTTCGATAACTACACTTGAGCATAATTTTGTTTTTGTTTGACTTCTTTCTTCCACCCAATGACAGGTAGGCCCCGCATGACAGAGAGAGAAAGTGAACTGGGGCGGTGCCAGGAGAATTCTTTGACTGGTCAAAATGAATGGATACGGAGCTATACGATCTCGTAGTGATAGTATAATCACCTCATCACGTATAAGCTACAGCCTCGGCGCTTGTTTTCTAGGGTTTGCACTCCTCACACTCTCTCCAGTATATATATACACACTGGAGCCTCAGCGCTTGTAGTTGCTCTCTTCACACTCTCTCACCCTCTCCAGATCTGAACAATACTTAGTTGGCCTCTCTCTCTCCCCTCACTGCTGGTCTGCTTATAGTTGCTCTCTTCACACTCTCTCACCCTCTCCAGATCTAAACAAGACTTCGTTGGCCTCTCTCTCTCCCCTCACTACTGGTCAAAGAGCCGGCAGGATCCATCCGCCGGGAAGGGAAGGAGGCTTAACGCTGTCGCCGTCGGCGAAGGAGGGAATCCACTACCGGCGCAGCTGTTCACTTTCACCCAGCGGCGGCGCGGGAGGGCCTCTGACCCCTTCTTCTTCGCCGCCGTACATAGTGTGGGTCGAACGGCCTCCGGTCGCCCACCGAACCACTCCCCAAGAACCTTAAGGTATAATTTACTTATTCCACATGCATTGCTCTAGCTGCATGTGGGCTTTTTCCGCTTCTGCACTTGAATCTAGGTGTTGGATCAAACAGGAAAGTAGTGGGGAAAGTTGTATACCATGAATCTAGGACGTGGTTCAAAGAGGAAAGGAATGGGGGAAAGTAGTGGGAAATGTTGTATAGCATGAATCTAGGACGTGGTTCAAAAAGGAAAGGAATGGGGGAAAGTTGTATAGCATAAATCTAGGACGTGGTTCACAGAGGAAAGGAAGTGGGGAAAGTACTAGTACAGACTGGCTATCCAGCACCTACGTTGGTCGAAAAGGGAAAACAATGACAAACGCAGTACGCACATCTGTAACGAACTGATCTTTTGTTTTGGGGGACAAGGCTGTAGACTTTGAGCAGGACTAGATTTGCTGCGCTCACATAGGGAAAGGTGTCTAAAGATAACAAAACTGGGACCAACGCAAATATGCTCCTTGGTTGTTAGTTCTTTGTTGCAACAGACTGTGCATCACCCCAGTACATCGGTAGATGCACATGGGGCTGGTGCGTCCACTGTCCCGTGCAACTCTTTAGCTGTTGTTAATCTAAGGCCCTGTTTGGTTAAAAACTCCCTAGTCCCTACCTGCTTGGTTCCAGGGACTAAACATGGACTAGAGGTTATTAAATTACATGCTAAAAGACCATGTTACCCCTAGTAATGAACTAATATAGACAAGGTGCGATGCGTGGCAGGGGTAACTGTTGGAAAAAGTCCCAGAAGACTCTCCCTCAGGGTCTTCTTTCTTTAGTCCCAAATGCCCACTTTTAGTCCCGAAAAGTCCCTCCTGTTTGGTTTAGATGGGACTGACACGGAGTTTTTTTAGTCCCTCCACCAAAATTTCCCTGTAAACAAACACCCTCTAATAATGCCGCTGGAAAATTGATGCAATGCCACAGTTAAAAGCAAATTACATGTTTAACGAATTTTATTGTTAATATAATCTCTCTGTTCATATAAATCAATGCCACCGTTTGAGAAATGCTACTGTCTAGCTTTCTTTCCCATTTAGATAAGGTAGATGCCTATTTTTGTTGGCTTCTGTGTCATCCACCGTTATTGACCACTAGTTGTTTCCTTTGCACCTCTGTGTAAACAGGGTTATCTACTTCACCTCGTTGCCATTGTGACCTTTTGTTGCACTGCACAAAACACTTTTGTTTTAAGAGTGTTTTGTGTAGTTCAACCAAAATGTCACACCGACAACGTTGCTTGATTGCTTGATCTTAGTGGAACTGCACAAGAGGAGATCTTACTTCCTATCCGTGTTGGCAAATTTGGTTCAGATCTTCTTCTTGTGAGTTGTTTGAATTCCGCGTCATGAGAGGTCAGTACTAGCCTTCTTTCACATGATTCTGCAGTGTGCTTTCATATGTTGTGCTACTTGTACGGTAATGTTGCTTGATTTTAGTGAACTGCACAAATGGAGACAAGACTTCCAATCTGTATGTGCACCGTAATATCCCATTGAGGTATGATAAGGATATTTCACAGCTGTTGGCCTGTATTTTGCCACTTTCATCAGAAAATTAATGTCATTGTTTAGTGCTATACTTGTGCAACCTAATTGACATGCCAAATCTTACATTGTAGGCGAAGCTTGTCTGTTATTGAACCAAGTGATGAAGGGGAAGAACAAGCGGAAGAAAAACAAAAATCAACTCCCGGTGTTGTAATGAAGCACTGGAACTGTGATGACACAAGTAATGATATAGTTTTGCATCTTAATTTATTGCTATGGCTGGAACGAGCAATTGTTTTGCCACTGATTTGATGCCACTCTTAATGTAATACGTAATTATCTCTACTTGTGCAAACAGGGATCTTCTTTGAAGATACCATATATTTTAGTGGAACTGCACAAGAAGATGTTGGAAACATTAAACTAATCGAGGAGTATATAGTAAGCATGGCCACCACAGTAGATAGCAACAGATGGTTCCAGAGAAGTGCTTCATCTGTATGCTCTATATAATAAGCCTCCTGACAAAGGTTGGTACTCGCCCACTGATTTCATCCATATGATTGAGCTTTGTCATCTCTATTGGTGTTGTGCTACTGTTTAGATACTGTCATGAAAAAGTGGTATTGTCCTTGAGAAGTGCTTCATCTGTGCTGTTTTAAATATTTCCTTTCCTTTTTTTCGAGCAAACAGGGATGCTAGCATTTAGTTGTCCTCTTGTCTTTGCACAACAGGATCATCCCTCCTCTAAAGAAGAATATGTAGTACATGAAGTGACTAGTTCCGATTATGCCAGGATGAAGAAGCCCTGTCTATATTCTCATCAGAAGGAGCAGTTGAAGGATGGTTACATTACTCCCCACAAGACCAAACTAACTTCAGCTCAGAAGGACTGACAAATCTCCATTTTCTTGCTGTGATGCGTGAGTACAATGTTGTTCTAGGGTTCTTTCCGGTGAGTTCCATTTTTCTAAAAGTGTGCTCTACATGGACCATGTAGGTGCATGTTTAAACTGTCAATTCATAGTACAGTTTGCTTTATACTAATCACTTTTTTCGTATTTGTGCAAACAGGGGTGCTCAGCTTGATTTCAATGGGAACTGCACAAAATGTTGATGAATACATCGAATCATTCATTTCCACCACAAGAAAGGAGGTGCCGATAAGTTCAAGGCGTTGCAACATATAAGGGCGAAATCATACAAGCTACGCGCGAATTTGGTTGATTTTGGTGGAACTGCACAAAAAGAACAGCTGGTTTATTTAGCACGAGGTGCCATGTCAATGTCTGAACTGATGGCAAACCCTGCCCATTCCACAATCGTAGGCATTTGATATTTTGGAATGGGAAAACCTTGTCAAATTTTGCTCATTGATTTTAGCAAGAATACATGCGTTTGGTATTTTCGAATGGGACGCCCTTTGCTGTCAGCAGCGTCGATCCATTTTTTCTTTATTCTTTATTTGTGAAGTAAATATTGGCTCTGACATGTGAATCACTGAGATGCATAATCATCGATTGTTTTGAATGTTCTCTATGAATTGCCAGGCATGTGTCTTTGTACTCCTTCTATTCCTTTTTACTTCGCACATTGTGAAAGTGCATACTTTTTTCTATAAGATTGGTCAAAGTAGAGATACTTTGACTGCAGACAATACTTGTATGCAAACCAGGAAGGACCGGAGGGAGTACATGTGAAACTGCTGCAAACGAGGTGATCACCCTGGGAATAATGCTAGTACGTATTGTTTTGCATGTTCGTCCAATGCCTATGATACAAGAATTCGAACTAGTCGAAATAAATTCATTCATACATGGTCGGATTTCATATAAACATGCCGGATTTCATTACATTTCATACATTCTTCAACTAAAGAGGGGTGCGCTGGAGGTATAATTAATTAACCGAAGCTACCCACCTGTGTCCGGCTGAGCCGAACAGAAGCTTCAGTGACTTAACTGCAGGTGCAGTTGCGTAACTGACATGTGGCCCAGATGCCTGTTGGGCCCACATGTCAGTCAGCCAACTGCACCAACAGTTAAGTAGAAGCGGCGTCCTTCTCCAACATAACTCTCCGACTCCACGTCACCGCCAAGAAGCTAACCGGCCGTCAGTGGTCAACCCGCCTAGCTTGGCTTCAACCGGAGGGTAGCAGCGGTGGCCTTACTTGGACCCGAGCGGTGGCGACCTACTGTGTTCCTCTTCCTCGTTTTCTGTGTGACGCGGCCTCGCTGGCAGCGGGGCGGGGCCTCGGCGCAGCCGGCGATGTCCTCTGTCTTGTTGCTAGCAGGCGGCGCCTCGGCAGAGCGGGGGAAATCCTCCCTCTCGTTGCCGGCAGGATGGGGCCTCGGGGGAGCCGGCGGTGTCCTCTGCCTCGTTGTTGGCGCCACGGGGCCTCGGCGGAGCAGGGCCTCGTCGACGCCAGTGGAGCTGGGACTCATCGGAGCCGGCATTGTCCTCTGCCTCGTCCTAGGTCTCCCCAAACAGCGCCTCGCCCGCTTCATCGCCCTCTTTGTAGGCGGCCGCAACCTCCGCCACCCGCATGCGCTCATGATGGCCCTCGCGGGTGGAGCGGTACAAGTCGAGCAGCGCCTCCTGCTCCGCGGCGATCTGCTCCTCTGCCTGCAGGTGCTCCTGGAGGAGATGGTGGTTGTAGGCGGCGTCGGCCTGCGCCTCCCGGAACTGCTCCTCACGCTTCTACCTCACCGTGTCCATACATTGGGCACGGGCCTCGCCGATGGTCATGGTGCAATGCACCGGCGAGGATGGCGCGGAGGAGGGGGTTGGCGCCGGATTGTCGACTACCATGTTCTCCATTAGGACGTCGTCGTCCTCCGGCTGCCTGCTGGCCAGCCAGTCAGCAGCAATGGCTGCCATCTCCTTATGGTCCGTCGTCCGCCCATCCCGAAGAGCGCTGGAGCTTGAGCAAGCCATGGTGGGCAGTAGTGGTGTGGACAGGAGAAAGGGAACGGATGCGGATGACTGCGGCTATGGCCGGCGCAGCAGTTTATATAGCAATGGTGGGCGACGGAGGGACGGACGTGTGGTGCCGAAGTAGCCACCTCGGCAATCGCGTATCATTAATGTGGGCGGCAGAAGGACGGACGGACGGCACTTGTTTCGTTTGAAGGCGGAGCAATCGCCTGCACCGAGAAGCGGGGCGGGCGGCGCTGACCATTTCGGGCGAAAAGCGCGCGCGGGCGAGGGAGGCGGTCTGGGTGGGCCAGGGCAGTCAGACTCGTGCTTGGCAGCGGGTCGGTCCAGCAGCCGGACATGCTGGCTCGCCAGCTAGCTCGCCGAGCTGAGTGACGACAATCAGACGATGGACGTAGCTTCCGACCAGGAGCCGGTGCCACTGTCCAAGCCGGTTCATGCCATGTTCACCATAGAGCAGGTGCGGCCGCACTTCGACGCCCTAATGGCGGAAGAGCTACCAGCACAGGAGGACCAGTGCTGCAACCTCCGTCTCCTCAACGAGCACCCGTGAACAAGCGAACGACAATGCCGTCGTGGACATGTGGCCCTATGATCCTGGCTTCCCGAATGAGCAGCGGGCGCTGTATCAGACCATCCGTAGGGCCCGCGAGGCCCTCTCCGTCGTCCTTTGAGTTGTTGCGCTCGCCGTGGCGATGCCGTCTCGCGTTGTCAACATGGTCAACGGACATGAGGATGAGGAGATGACTTTACTTGGGGAGGATGATAGTGGGGGCCCACCAGGGCCATAGCCGCACGTACGCAAGTGCCTCCTTATTAGTATATAAAACTATAATTTGTTTTGCGTCCTCCTGGTTTCCTGACATCATGGTCCCACACCATTGTCAACCTTTGTAGTCAGTAAACGAGAGAATTGCACAAGAAGCGGCAGACAGCTGGGACCAAGCAGCTCAAGCTGTATTTGTGTTTTTGAGGTGTGAGCACTGCAGAGTTTTTCTTGAGCGATGTTTAGCCCAGATATTAATTTTTCTCCTCTGAACAACAACGAAAACATCGCTGCAGGTATTAACTGGGCAGGCTGTGGCCCGTCTAGCCCAGGCCAGATATCCATCCCAGATATTAATTTTTTTCAAGCTGAAAATGGCTAGCCCAGCTATACTTTTTTTAAGAATACCCAGGCAAGGTCAAGTTGTTATTCTCCGCCCCGCTGGGCTGCAAATCTTTCCTTGGAGGGATGCATTAGGCTTAACAAGAAAATGGGCTTTAAGAAATAATAAATGGGATGTAATTATAAAAACTGGGCAGTAACTATAAAAAATGCACCAAACACGTAATTACTTTATAAAATATTATTTTTGGATATTGAAAATTTTAATTTCATTAATTGTTGCGAGCGCAATGTTTCGTTGGATTTTTACGTAATATAAATTTATATTGAAATTGTATTTAATCTGACTAGAAATTTTGGGATAAAAATATTTCGGATCCCATCAAAATGTGAGAAATTTTATTGAATTCTGTTTTGAACGGTTGGTTGAAATAGGATGCACTTTTAACAAACTATAAATGGGCTGCAGTAAATTCCATTAGAATTCAAAAATTGGCTGCACATTCTTACAAATCTCAAATGGGCTATAAGTTCTCTGCCACACACTTGTGGCCTTACTACGTTAACGCATCCCCTAAAAAAAGAGAGTTGACGCGTATGCAAGGCTTTGTCAAGTTATAGTCAACACACAGTTCTAGCAGCAGTGGCCGTTGGATGTCCATCCAACGGATGCGGTGCTTCTTCTTCAATCTCGGATATTCTAGCTTCACCCGCCCAAAAAATGATTCCTCCCCCTGACATCTGGGGCGCACCATTTCGGAAGCTGACCTGTGGGCCTACTAAGTTGACGCGTACCAAGGGCTTTGTCAACTTAGTCAATATAAACGATTCTAGCTGCAGTGACCGTACGATGTCCATCCAACGGCCGTCGTGCTTCTTCAACCTCTGGTCTTCTTGCTCCAGCCCCCCAAAGCAGCGCCGGTCGTGCCGCCTGCTCCTGCCTTCTGTGGCCGGCTGTGCTGCCGCGCAGGCCTCACCGCCCCCTACTACTCCCACCGCTGGCCAGGGCATCCCTCTACTCACCCACACCCCCTATTATTCTGCGGCGACGGCAGCCTCACACCGCAACCGAACCAGTGAACCCTCGTACTCCTCTCCGCGTGGGCATCCACTGCCGTGTCTTCCTCGGCTCCGCATCGTCCCCTTCCTAGGCCTCGCCGTCATCCACCGCCCTGGTGCCCTCGGCGCGGCGTGGTCAACGTGGTCAAGGAACGACTTCCATCGGAAGAGTACTGTACGTGGAGAGGCTGACAGCTGGGTCCAAGGCAGCCGCAAGGAAGTGCCTCCTTATTACGCGTAAAATAATTATTCCTCTACCTGACAGGAGGGACCCACCGGACGGGCCACCGTATTTGGCGAAAAAAGTTTCCCCTGACTGCTGGGACCCACCGGACGGGCCACCGTATTTCGCGAAAAAAACGTTCCCCCCGCTGTCAGCTCGGACCCACCGGAAGTGCCTCCTTATTACGCACAAAAAATAAATACTCCCCCTGCTAGTTGGGACCCACCTTGGTGGGAGGCTGACTTGTGGGCCTACTAAGTTGACGGGGACGGAGTGCTTTGTCAACTTAGTCAATATGAACGATTCTAGCTCCAGTGACCGTACGATGTCCATCCAACGGCCGTAGTGCTTCTTCAACCTCTAGTCTTCTTGCTCTAGCCGCCCAAAGCTGCGCCGGTCGTGCCGCATGCTCCTGCCTTCCGTGGTCGGCTGTGCTGCCGCGGAGGCCTCACCGCCCCCTACTATTCCCACTACTGGCCAGGCCCTGCGGCGACGGCAGCGTCACACCGCAGCCGAACGAGTGAACCCTCGTACTCATCTCTGCGCGGGCTTCCACTGCCGAGTCTTCCCTGGCTCCGCGTCGTTGCCTTCCTAGGCCTCGCCATCGTCCACCGCCCTGGTGCTCTCAGCGCGGCGTGGTCAACGTGGTCAAGGAACGACTTCCATCGGAAGAGTACTGTACATGGAGAGGCTGACAGCTGGGTCCACGGCGGCCGCAAGGAAGTGCCACCTTATTACGCGCAACATAATTATTCCTCCACCTGACAGCAGGGACACACCGGACGGGCAACTGTATTTCACGAAAAAAACGTTTCCCCCTGACTGCTGGGACCTACCAGCTACATCTTCGCACGCAAGGAAGTGCGTCCGGGCAAAAGAAAATGATTCGCCCCATGACTGCTGGGACCCACCAGCTACATCTTCGCACGCAAGGAAGTGCCTGACAGTCGGGACCCACCTAGTCGAAGCATACGTAGTGTTGTCATTCTGGTTATGAACGTGTACGTACATACTGGTCGATGTAGAGGTGCGCACGTGTCGTAGTAGAGGCGCGCATGTAACATGTACACATACGTACAGCGGCCAGGGTGCAAGAAAGTAAATACGGCCACATACGTAGATACGGGCGGGGTCTCGAACGCCTACTCACGCGTACGTACGGCCAGGGCTCACGTACATGGCTGGGTCGGAACGGAGAAACTGCGTTGTCGTCGTGTTCATGGGGAGCCAACCGGCTGGGTCGGAACGGAATGCGTCGTCGTGTTCATCGGGAGGGCTTGGACGGAACAGCCAATGGAAACGAGGCCTGGCGTACCGCAAAACGGAGGAAACGGCCTTGTGTTCGACCGGCCACGTTCGAATCGGGATCCTGTTCATTGGGAGGGGTCTGGCGTATCGCAAAACGGAGGAGACAGACCTCCTACGGTCGAAACGGGGGTCCTGTTGATCAGGAGGGGTGTGGCGTACCGCAAAACGGAGGAAACAGACTTGTGTTGGAGTGCTACGGTCGAAACGGGGGTCCTGTTCATCGGGAGGGGTGTGGCGTACCGCAAAACGGGACTCCACGGGATACTGTTCATCACCACCGTCGACCCCCTCCAGCCTCCACGGGCTACTGTTCATCCACCGTCGACCTCCTCCAGCCTCCACCTTCGACTGTTCTTCCACGGGCTCCTGTTCATCCAGCCTCCACCGCGCGCTACTCCATCGGCTACTGTTCAACCAGCCCTCTCCACGGGCTCTTGTTCAACCACCCCTCCACGAGCTACTGTTCAACCAGCCCTCTCCACGGGCTCTTGTTCAACCACCCCTCCACAAGCTACTGTTCATCCAACCCTCCACCGTCTACTATTCATCCTGCCCTCCACGGGGTGGTCCTGTTCATCCAACCCTCCACGGGATCCTGTTCATCCAGCCCCAACCGGCTCGATCGATCGGGGTCCTGTTCATCCAGAGGCAACACCACGGGGTCCTGTTCATCCACCCCCACCGGGAACGGTTCATCCAAACCCCCCCAGCAATGCTCATTGTTCATCCAGAGGCAGCATCGATGGGCTTCAGTTAGCAGCAGTAGCAAAGGAATCGCTCGATCGGGTTCATTTAACAGCCATCGATCCATCGCTCGGGTTCAGTAACGCGTAGCCTGCAGTGCAATCGCTCGGGTTCAGTTAGAGCCCAACGCCTCGCTCGGGTTCAGTTAGAGCCCAATGCCTCGCACCCACGCGCGTGCGTGTACGAGAGAAACGGGCATCGCTCGGCCCCGACCACCCACCGTAACCGGGAACACCCCCATATTTTCCTTGCCCTCACTTCTACCACGGTTTTTTCCGTCATGGACGGCCCAAAGAATGTCATGCAGTTGCGTCTCCGGCCCGCCCAAGATGAAAAGCCCATTTTCTGTCATGATTTTTTGTCATAGAAGTAGGAGCCCACCACATCTATGATGATACCGGGTTTTGTCACAATTATCGTCATAGAAGTGTCATAAATATGACAAAAAAAATTCATTCGGCCCAAAATGTCACGGATGTGTCTTTTTTTTGTAGTGATGTATTATTTCCAACAAGTCAGTCGCTTGCTCCATTGTTCCGGAGAACGGAGTTTTAGTCATCTTGCCCATGAGGCATGGTTTGCAAGCATCAAGCGATTCATAATCAAGTGATTCCAAAAGCCCATCAGCATGGAGTTTCTTCATGTGCTTTACACCAATATGACCTCCACAAATATGTTGCACTATCATTATCAAATTTGCATCTTTTGGCATCAATATTATGAATATGTGTATCACTACGATCGAGATTCAATAAACCATTAACGTTGGGTGTATGACCATAGAAGGTTTTATTCATGTAAACAGAACAACAATTATTCTCTGACTTAAACGAATAACTGTATCACAATAAACATGATCCAATCATATTCATGCTCAGCACAAACACCAAATAACATTTATTTAGGTCCAACACTAATCCCGAACGTAGAGGGAGTTTGCGATGGTGATCTTATCAACCTTGGAATCACTTCCAACACACATCGTCACCTCGCCCTTAACTAGTCTCAGTTCATTTTGCTAGTCCTGTTTCGAGTTACTAATCTTAGCAACTAAACCGGTATCAAATACCCTGGGGTTACAATGAACACTAGTAAAGTACACATCAATAACATGTATATCAAATATACCTTTGTTCACTTTGCCATCCTTCTTATCCGCCAAGTATTTGGGGTAGTTCCGCTTCCAGTGACCATTCCCTTTGCAGTAGAAGCATTCAGTTTTAGGCTTAGGTCTAGCTTTGGGTTTCTTCACGGGACTGGCAACTTGCTTGCCATTCTTTCTTGAAGTTCCCTTTCTTTTCCTTTGCCCCTTTTCTTGAAACTAGTGGTCTTGTTAACCATCCACACTTGATGCTCTTACTAGATTTCTACCTTCGCCGATTTTAGAATCGCGGAGAGCTCGGGAATCGTTTTCGTCATCCCTAGCATATTATAGTTCATCACGAAGTTCCAGTAACTTGGTGATAGTGACTAGAGAACTCTATCAATCACTATCTTATCTTGGAAGATTAACTCCCACTTGATTCAAGTGATTGTAGTACTCAGACATTCTGAGCACATGCTCACTGGTTGAACTATTCTCCTCCATCTTGTAGGAAAAGTACTTGTCAGAGGTCTCATACCTCTCGACACGGGCATGAGTATGAAATAACAATTTCAACTCTTGGAACATCTTATATGCTCCGTGGCGTTCAAAACAGTTTTGAAGTCCCGGTTCTAAGACGTAAAGCATGGTGCACTAAACTATCAAGTAGTCATAATACCGAGCTTGCCAAACGTTCATAACGTCTGCATCTGCTCTTGCAATAGTTCTGTCACCTAGCGGTGCATCAAGGACATAATTCTTCCGCATCATTGCTACTATCATCTTTCAACTTAGTTTTCTCTAGGAACATATCATAAATAAAACGGGGAAGCTATACGCGACCTATTGATCTACAACATAGATATGCAAATACTATCAGGACTAAGTTCATGATAAATTTAAGTTCTTTAATCATATTACTTAAGAACTCCCACTTAGATAGACATCCCTCTAGTCATCTAAATGATCACGTGATCCATATCAACTAAACCATGTCCGATCATCACGTGAGATGGAGTAGCTTTCAATGGTGAACATCGCTATGTTGATCATATCTACTATATGATTCACGCTCGACCTTTCGGTCTCAGTGTTCCGAGGCCATATCTGCATATGCTAGGCTCGTCAAGTTTAACCCGAGTATTCTGCGTGTGCAAAACTGGCTTGCACCCATTGTATTTGAATGTAGAGCTTATCACACCCGATCATCACGTGGTGTCTCGGCACGACGAACTGTCGCAACGGTGCATACTCAGGGAGAACACTTATACCTTGAAATTTTAGCGAGGGATCATCTTATAATGCTACCGCCGTACTAAGCAAAATAAGATGCATAAAATATAAACATCACATGCAGTCAAAATATGTGACATGATATGGCCATGATCATCTTGTGCCTTTGATCTCCATCTCCAAAGTACCGTCATGATCTCTATCGTTACCGGCATGACACCATGATCTCCATCATCTTGATCTCTATCAAGATGTCGTCACATGGTCGTCTCGCCAACTATTGCTCTTGCAACTATTGCTATCGCATAGCGATAAAGTAAAGCAATTATTTGGTGCTTGCATCTTATACAATAAAGAGACAACCATAAGGCTTCTGCCAGTTGCCGATAACTCTGTTACAAAACATGATCATCTCATACAACAATTTATATCATCCCGTCTTGACCATATCACATGACAACATGCCCTGCAAAAACAAGTTAGATGTCCTCTACTTTGTTGTTGCAAGTTTTACGTGGCTGCTACGGGCTTAGCAAGAACCGTTCTTACCTACGCATCAAAACCACAACGATTTTTCGTCAAATGTGTTGTTTTAACCTTCAACAAGGACCAGGCGTAGTTACACTCGATTCAACTAAAGTTGGAGAAACAGACACCCACTAGCCACCTTTGCGCGAAGCACATCGGTAGAACCAGCCTCACGTAATCGTACGCTTAATGTCGGTCTGATCCGCTTCATCCAACAATACCGCCGAATCAAATATGACATGCTGGGAAGCAGTATGACTATTATCGCCCACAATTCTTTGTGTTCTACTCGTGCATATAACATCTACGCATAGACCTGGCTCTGATACCACTGTTGGGGAACGTAGTAATTTAAAAAAATCCTACGAACACGCAAGATCCATCTAGGTGATGCATAGCAATGAGCGGGAGAGTGTGTCCACGTACCCTCGTAGACCAAAAGCGGAAGCGTTAAATCAACGCGGTTGATGTAGTCGTATGTCTTCACGATTCGACCAATCCTAGCACCCAACGTACGGCACCTCCGTGTTCAGCACACGTTCAGCTCGATGACGTCCCTCATACTCTTGATCCAGTTGAGGCCGAGGGAGAGTTCCATTAGCATGATGGCATGGCGATGGTGATGATGAAGTTACCAATGCAGGGCTTCGCCTAAGCACCATGACGATATGACCGAGGTGTTGAACTGTGGAGGGGGCACCGCACACGGCTAAGAGATTGTCAGTTGTGCCTTTGGGGTGCCCCCGTGCCCTCGTATATAAAGGAGGGGAGGAGGAGGCCGGCCAACAAGGGGTGTGCCAGGGAGAGGGGAGTCCTACTAGGACTCCAGTCCTAGTAGGATTCGGCCCCACCCTTTTTCCCTTCTACCGGAGGGGGAAAAGGGGAAGGAGAGGGAGTAGGAGAAGGAAAGGGGGTGGCGCCCCCTTCCCAAGTCCAATTCGGCCTCCTCCCTTGTGGGGGGCGCACCAGCCCCTTGTGGGCTGGTTAGCCTCCATCCTATGGCCCATAAGGCCCATATCTTTCCTCGGGGGTTCCGGTAACCTCCCGGTACTACGGAAAAATGCCCGAATCACTCGGAACCATTCCGATGTCCGAGTGCAACCTTCCAATATATGAATATTTACCTCTCAACCATTTCGAGACTCCTCGTCATGTCCGTGATCTCCTCTGAGACTCCGAACAAACTTCGGTACATCAAATCACATAACTCATAATACATATTGTCATCGAACATTAAGCGTGCGGACCCTACGGGTTCGAGAACTATGTAGACATGACCGAGACACATCTCCGGTCAATAACCAATAGCGGAACCTGGATGCTCATATTGGCTCCTACATATTCTACGAACATCTTTATCGGTCAAACCGCATAACAACATACGTTGTTCCCTTTGTCATCGGTATGTTACTTGCCCGAGATTCGATCGTCGGTATCATCATACCTAGTTCAATCTCATTACCGGCAAGTATCTTTACTCATTCCGTAATGCATCATCCCGCAACTAACTCATTAGTCACATTGCTTGCAAGGCTTATAGTGATGATCATTACTGAGAGGGCCCAGATATACCTTTCCGATACTTGGAGTGACAAATCCTAATTTCTATCTATGCCAACTCAACAAATACCATCGAAGACACCTGTAGAGCATTTATAATCACCAAGTTACGTTGTGACGTTTGATAGCACACAAGGTGTTCCTCCGGTATTCGGGAGTTGCATAATCTCATAGTGAGAGGAACATGTATAAGTCATGAAGAAAGCAATAGCAATAAAATTAAACGATAATTTATGCTAAGCTAACGGATGGGTCTTGTCCATCACATCATTCCCTAATGATGTGATCCCGTTCATCAAATGACAACACGTGTCTATGGCGAGGAAACTGAACCATCTTTGATTAACGAGCTAGTCAAGTAGAGGCATACTAGGGACACTCTGTTTGTCTATGTATTCACACATGTACTAAGTTTCCAGTTAATACAATTCTAGCATCAATAATAAACATTTATCATGATATAAGGAAATATAAATAACAACTTTATTATTGCCTCTAGGGCATATTTCTTTCAGCAAGGTCTCCCCCGGCTGCTACTTGATGCGCCACAGGTCACCCGCGGCGGGCGGGCGGTCGTGAGTGCCCTGGAAGTTGGCGACGAAAAGCGATCGCATCTCATCCCAGGAGGAGATCGACCCCGCGGGGAGTTTCAGGAGCTACGAGCGCGCGCCATCCTTGAGGCCATGGGAAACTAGTTCGCCATGACCTTCCCATCGCTGTTAGCCGCCGCGATGTTCAACTCGTAGAGCTGCAGGAACTCGGCAGGGTCGGGGTGCCGTCATAGCGCGGAGGCTGGTCGGGCTTGAACTTTCCTGCCAGATAATGCAGCGTAGCTCTGGGGTGAACGCACGACATCCTGCCATGGTCACAGGAGCCCGCCGTGGAGGTGGAGCCTGATCTTGGCGCTCGCGCACCACCACCTCGAGTGTCGTGCGGTCTTGACGTGGCGGTGCTGGGAGCGCACGCGCCTCTCCTTGGGGCCGCTGTACCACTTGGCAGCTTTCTTCATCACGCGCCGGCGTCCTGCGCAGCGGGTTGAGCCGTGGAGCCTCGCGCCTTGGCTCGGGGACGACGCCTTGCCTGGGGGGTGGAGGAGGCGCACCGTGAGCCACGTCTCCCGCAAGAGGCGGCGGGGTGGCAGCGAGCGAGATGGTGCAGGAGCCTCTCCTACGGTGTTGACGAGATCGGCGATGCGGTCCAGCCAGTCCTCGTAGAGGTCATCGGTCGGGCGATAGCGCAGGAGCTCGCTTGCCATGAGCAACGCAGCCTGCGTGTTCGCCGGCCCGCGACGAGCATGAGAAGACGAAGCGGCCACCGGAGTCAGCGACGGGGTGGCGGTGCACCCATCACGCCACACAGAGGGCTGCATCAACGAAGCCTGCTGCTCGTGGGCCGGTGGCGGCGTTGGCCGCGGGCGACGGAGAACGACGGGGAGCACCGTCGCCTGATGGCTCCGTCTAGGCGATGCGGGCGGCGAGGGCGGACCGGCGCTCAGCAAGAACTTGACGAGCATCAGCCATGGTGACGGCAAAACGGGGGCGGATCGACCGAAGGAAGAGAGGCTCCGACGCACCCCTACTTGGCGTGCCAAATGTCAGATTCCGGGCTCCGCAGACCCTGGATAGATTCGAACCCTGGGGTGCGTGCGAAGAACTCAACTTCCCCAGTTTGCCAACTCATCGATCCCATGGCCTAGCTCGATGAACTGGAAGAAAATGTGACAAAACAGTCTACCAGGTTCGGGCCACCTTGCGGTGTAAAACCCTACTCCTGCTTTGTGGTGGATTAGCCTCGAGGTGGGCTGAGGATGAACCAGTACAGTGGGAGAACAACCTCAGGAGGTGTGTTCTTGTGCTCACATGATCTGGTGAGGGTGTGGATGGAATGGATCCGGATCCCTCTCTACGGTGGTGGCTAGGCTCTACTTATAGCGGCCTTGGTCCTCTTCCCAAATAAAGGCGGGAAGGGATCCCACAACGGCCAAATTCGAAGGGATACAACTAGTACATATTATCGAGACAAAAGGTGGTCTTCGTCTGCAAAGCTTCAGGTCGTGACGCCGTGGTGGGCTCGGCGATGACCTTCGTCCTGCCGTCCCGGCGGTCTTGGTCTTGTAGCATGGAAATGGAAACCTTTGGTTAATTCCTCGGGACTCCGCGGCTGCGCTTGCCTCCTTAGCACCAAAGATGAAACCTATTGTACTGCGCCCGCTGGCGCCCGCCTGGCCTTGGTCGTCATGGCTTGCGTCATCCGAACCTCATGAGGTGAGGGCTTGCATATAAATCTCCGCTCCTCAGGAGCCAGCCTAAGGAGGCCGCTCCTTCTGGAGGTCTTGACATCGTCTGCCTCGTGAGGCTTGGCCCCTCGCGGCGGTCTTGTGTTGCTGATGCTGAAGATGGGCCGTACCAAGCCATAGATGGAGCAATGCCGCAGGCTGCAGGCAGGCAAGTCTGGGTACCCCGGTTCCGAGAATGCAAACAATTGCTAGTAGTGTTGATTACATCTTGTAGGTGATACTAGTTGGTTTACTTGGTGGCAGATTATATGTTCAAATTGTTAATCAAATATTATTCTCCTTTGATCATGAACATGAATATGATTTGTGAGTAGTTTTGTTTGTTCCTGAGGACACGGGAGAAGTCTTGTTATAAGTAATCATGTGAAGTTGGTGTTCGTTCAATAATTTGATGATGTGTTATGTTGTTCTTCCTCTAGTGGTGTCATGTGAACGTTGACTACATGACACACTACCATGCTTGGACCTAGGGGAAGGCATTGTGAGATTATTAAGTAGATTATGGGTTGTGAGAGTGACAGAAGCTTAAACCCTAGTTTATGTGTTATTCCGTAAGGGGATGGTTTTTATCCATATGTTTCATGCTATGGTTAGATTAATCTTCATTCTTCTTTCCTAATTGCGGATGCATGCAAGAGGGGGTAATCATAAGTGGGTTGCTTGTTCAAGTAAGAACAACACCCTAGCACTGGTCCACCCACATAACAACTTATCAAAGCAGTGAACGCGAGTCAATGAATCGTAATGAACATGTCTAGACGAAATTCCATGTGTCCTCGAGAACACTTTGCTCACTATAAGAAGGGCTTTCAGCTTGTCCTTTGCAATAAAAGGATTGGGTCACCTTTCTGCACCTTGTCACTTTTGTTACTTGTTAATCATTATGAATTATCTTACTATCAAATTATCTGTCACAACAACTTTACAACACTTGTAAAGAATACCTAGCTGAAAACCGCTTATTAATTCCTTCTGCTCTTTGTTGGGTTCAACTCTTATTTATCAAAAGGACTACTATTGACCCCCTATACTTTTTGGTTATCACTTGCTATCCACTGACACATTTGGACACATGTCCAACCAAACGTTTGGTGACCATATTTGATGGCTTCTCTAAGAGCAAATCTAGCCGATCTCCTAAAAATAGAGGAGTATCAGACCGAGTAAAGCTTCGTGGAGTATTTTTTACTCAACTAAATTTTGGCAAGACCAAGCCGATCTCATAAAATTAGCGGAGTGAAAAGCAAATTTGTTCCACCGAAATTCGTCACATAATTCACTTTACCATCCGCTGAAACATAGTCTAATTTAAGCAAAACTTAAACGTAAACGTAAACAAAATTTTAGTAGCAATTGGACTTTGCGAGGGCTAGCCAGTCCGCCCTAGACATCCAACCGGACATGGGGTCAGGTCCTGTGCCATTGTCACCGGAGCCGAGAAAGATTCTTCGCCATTCTTCAATGTCGAAGAAGTCGTCGATGACGCCTTCGCTGCCTCCGTCGTTGCCTCTGTTATCCTCCTTGTCGCTTGATAGGACGATGACCTCCGACCCACCGGCCGTCGCTCGCTCCTCGTACAGGTGGCACTCCGCCTTCACTAGCTCGGGGTACTGGCGGCGGAGGTCTACCATGTACGTCTTGTCGGCGACCTCCATCGCGAGCCGTTCCCTCGCCTCCCGATCCTCCCTCGTGTTCACCACCTCCAACCGAGGTGGATCGAGCAACGATATCTCACCCCACTATAATTCTTGTGGCCCGCGACGACATGCAGCTGGATGGACCAAATATCGTACTCGCGAGCGGCGAGCTCGGCGGTGTGGAAGGATCCAAGCCACATTTTTGTGGGTCTCCCGATCCGTAATCTTTAACACCCACGTCCACTAAAAAAAGACACATCCGTGACATTTTGTGTCGAACGAAAAAAAAATTATGTCATACTTATGGCACTTGTATGACAATAATTGTGACAAAACACGGTATCACCATAGATGTGGTGGGGTCCTACTTCTATGACAAAAAATCATGACAGAAAATGGGCTTTTCGTCCTGGGCAGGCCGGAGACGCAGCTGCATGACATTCTTTGGGCCGTCCATGATGGAAAAAACCGTGGTAGAAGCGAGGGCGAGGAAAATATTGGGGTGTTCTCGGTTACGGTGGGTGGTCGGGGCCGAGCGATGCGCGTTTCTCTCGTACACGCACGCGCGTGGGTGCGAGGCGTTGGGCTCTAACTGAACCCGAGCGGGGCGTTGGGCTCTAACTGAACCGGAGCGATTGCACTGCAGGCTACGCGTTACTGAACCCGAGCGATCGATCAATGGCTGTTAACTGAACCCGATCAAGCGATTCCTTTGCCTGCTGCTAACTGAAGCCAATTGATGCTGCCTCTGGATGAACAGTGAGCGTTGTTGGGGGGTTTGGATGAACAGTTCCCGGTGGGGGTGGATGAACAGGACCCCGTGGTGTTGCCTCTGGATGAACAGGACCCCGATCGATCGAGCTGGTTTGGGCTGGATGAACAGGACCCCGTGGAGGGTAGGATGAACAGGACCACCCCGTGGAGGGCAGGATGAACAGTAGACGGTGGAGGGCTAGATGAATAGTAGCTCGTGGAGGGGTGGTTGAACAGGACACCGTGGAGAGGGCTGGTTGAACAGTAGCCGGTGGAGTAGCACGCGGTGGAGGCTGGATGAACAGGAGTCCGTGGATGAACAGTCGCAGGTGGAGGCTGGAGGAGGTCGACGGTGGATGAACAGTAGCCCGTGGAGGCTGGAGGGGGTCGACGGTGGAGATGAACAGTATCTCGTGGAGTCCCGTTTTGCAGTACGCCACACCCCTCCTGATGAACAGGACCCCCGTTTTGACCGTAGCACTCCAACACAAGTCTGTTTCCTCCGTTTGGCGGTACGCCACACCCCTCCCGATCAACAGGACCCCCGTTTTGACCGTAGGAGCTCCGTTTCCTCCGTTTTGCGGTACGCCAGACCCCTCCCGATGAACAGGATCCCGTTTCGAATGTGGCCGGTCGAACACAAGGTCGTTTCCTCCATTCTGCGGTACGCCAGGCCTCGTTTCTATCGGCTGTTCCGTCCAAGCCGGTTGGCTCCCACGCGTTCCGTTGCCTCCCGATAAACACGACGCATTCCGTTGCCTCCCCATGGACACGACGATGACGTAGTTTCTCCGTTCCGACCCAGCCATGTACACGAGCCCTGGCCGTACGTATGCGCGAGTAGGCGTTCGAGACCCCGCCCGTGTGTACGTATGTGGCCGTATTTTCTTTCTTGCACACTGGCCACTGTACGTACGTGTACATGCTACATGCGCGCCTCAACTACGACACATGCGCGCCCTACATCGACCAGTATGTACATACACATTCGCGACCAGAATGACAACGCTACGTACGCTTCGACCAGGTGGGTCCCGACTGTCAGGCACTTCCTTGCGTGCGAATATATAGCTGGTGGGTCCCAGCAGTCAGGGGGCGAATCGGTTTTTTTGCCTGGACGCACTTCCTTGCGTGCGAAGATGTAGCTGGTGGGTCCCAGCAGTCAGGGGGAAACGTTTTTTTGCGAAATACGGTGGCCCGTCCGGTGGGTCCCCACTGTCAGGTACAGGAATAATTATTTTGCGCGTAATAAGGAGGCACTTCCTTGCGGCTGCCGTGGACCCAGCTGTCAGCCTCTCCACGTAAAGTACTCTTCCGATGGAAGTCGGTCGATGACCACATTGACCACGCCGCGCCGAGAGCACCAAGGCGGTGGACGACGACGAGGCCTAGGAAGGGGACGACGCGGAGCCAGGGAAGACGCGGGAGTGGATGCCCACGTGTAGAGGAGTATGAGGGTTCACTGGTTCGCTACGGTGTGAGGCTGCCGTCGCCGCAGAATAACAGGGGGTGTGGGTAAGTAGAGGGATCGCCAGGCCAGCGGTGGGAGTAGTAGGGGGCGGTGAGGCCTCCGCCGCATCGCAGCCGGCCACGGGAGGTCGGAGCACGAGGCACGACCAGTGCTGGTTTGGGCGGCTGGAGCAAGAAGACCAGAGGTTGGAGAAGCACTACGGCCCTTGGATGGACATCGTACGGTCACTGGAGCTAGAATCGTTCAGATTGACTAAGTTGACAAAGCCCTCCGTCCCCATCAACTTAGTAGGCCCACAAGTCAGCCTGCCACTATACTGGGTCCCAGCTAGTAGGGGGAGTATTCATTTTTTTGTGCGTAATAAGGAGGCACTTCCTTGTGTGCGAAGATATAGCTGGTGGGTGCGAGCTTTCAGCGGCTGTAACGTTTTTTCGGGAAATACAGAGGCCCTTCCGGTGGGTCCCAGATGTCAGGTGGAGGAATCATTATTTTGCACGTAATAAGGAGGCATTTCCTTGCGTGCGGCCGTGGACCCAGCTGTCAGCCTCTCCACGTACAGTCCACTTCAGATGCATGTCGGTTGTTGACCACGTTGACCAGGCCGCGCCGAGAGCACCAGGGCGGTGGACGACGGCGAGGCCTAGGAAGGGAACGACACGGAGGCAGGGAAGACTCGTAGTTGTTTCCCACGCGGAGGGGAGTACGACTGTATGAGGGTTTACTGGTTCGTCTGTCGTCGCCGGAGAATAATAGCAGGTGTGGGTGAGTAGAGGGATGGCTAGGCCAGGGATGGGAGTACGGTGGACGGTGAGGCTTGCGCGGCAGCACAGCCAGCCGCGGGGAGGAGGGAGTAGGCCGTCCCACCGGCGCTTGTTTGAGCGGCTGGAGCAGGAAGAGCAGAGATTGAAGAAGCACGACGGCCGTTGGATGGAAATCCAACAGTCACTGCTTGTGCGTCAACCTTTTTTTAGGAAAGCCTCAAATCTGTAGAAAACAGCATACAGCCCATCTGCCATTATTTCTAATAATTTACAGCCCATTTGCTAATTCTTAAGGTTTTTTTGGAGCCCATATTCTTTTTGTTAGCATTACAGCCCATATTGTGGCCACGGTTAATTTGTTTTACGAAATTTAGCATATTTCGGTGCGGTCCGAACTGTTTTTAATCCCAAAATTTTGAGTCACATTTAAACTAATTTTAAAAATAAATGTATATCAATATAAAATCAAACAAAATTTCCATGCATAAAAATCAATGCAATTTAAAATATCGTAATGAAAAAAAGAAATTTGAAACTAATTGCCGGTTTGATGTGTTTTAAAAATGTACAACCCATTTTTCATTACTGATAGGCCATTTTCTCGGCCAGCCGAATGAAGCTCTTCTCGTCTTGAAAGATTTACAGCCCAACAGGCCTAACAAAGCGACTTACTTGGAAAATCACAAAAAAACTGGGCTGTGGCCGTGGACCCAGCTGTCAGCCTCTCCACGTACAGTACTCTTCCGATGGAAGTCGGTCGTTGACCACATTGACCACGTCGCGCTGAGAGCACCAAGGCGGTGGACGACGGCAAGGCCTAGGAAGGGGACGACGCGGAGCCGGGGAAGACGCGGCAGTGGATGCCCACGCGGAGAGGAGTACGAGGGTTCACTGGTTCAGCTACGGCATGAGGCTGCCGTCGCCGCAGAATAACAGGGGGTGTGGGTGAGTAGAGGGATGCCATGGCCAGCGGTGGGAGTAGTAGGGGGCGGTGAGGCCTTCGCGGCATCACAGCCGGCCATGGGAGGCAGGAGCACGCGACACGACCGGCGCTGCTTTTGGCGGCTGGAGCAAGAAGACCAGAGGTTGAAGAAGCACTATGGCCGTTGGATGGACATCGTACGGTCACTGGAGCTAGAATCGTTCATATTGACTAAGTTGACAAAGCCCTCTGTCCCCGTCAACTTAGTAGGCCCACAAGTCAGCCACCCACTATGGTGGGTCCTAGCTAGCAGGGGGGGTATTCTTTTTTTTGTGCATAATAAGGAGGCACTCCTTGCGTGCGAAGATATAGCTGGTGGGTCCGACCTGTCAGCGGGGGGAACGTTTTTTTCACGAAATACAGAAGCCCTTCCCACGTACAGTCCACGTACAGTGCGTAATAAGGAGGAACTTTCCTTGCGTGCGACCATGGACCTCGTGGGTCCCAGCCGTCAGGCTCTCCACGTACAGTCCTCTTCCGATGGCTCTCGTATGTTGACCACGCCATGCCAAGCGCACCGAGGCGGTGGATGACGGCGAGGCCCTAGACTGGAATGACCCGGAGATGGGAAAGACGCGGCAGTGGAGTCGCAGACAGAGAGGAGTGGGAAACTTGACTGGTTCGGGTGCGGGGTGGGCCTACACTTGGCAGAGAATAATAGGAGGTGCGGAGTGGAGAGATGGTCTGGCCGTCGGCGGGGTAGCGTTTCGCTGAGGAGCGCAAAACAACGCCGCTGGACGCCGAAGGCTGGAGCAGGCGGTCCTGGCAGCGCTGGGGGAAGAAGACGAGAGATTGAAGAAGAATGTCGGCCGTTGGATGTAAATCCAACGCTTTCTTAGGCTTCGACCTACTAGCCCACATGTCAGCCAGTCCATTTGTTTTTTTAGTCCATTTGGTGGGCTGGGTGAAACAATGATGTAGCATCTATGCAGCCCGTTTATATATATGGTAGAATTTAAAGCCCATTTGCATTTTTCTCGAAATCCGCGGACTTGCTGGGCTGGGTGAAAATATCATGTTGGGCTAGACGGAGAAATGTTATAAAAACATAAACACATGATTGCACGTCTATTACTGCATTGGTTAGTAAAATCTTTGCAAGCTTATGTACGCAATCACTAGGAGTTAACTTGCCAAGTTATATATAAATAATAATTATTATTATTTTGTAAGAACTTTCAACTTACGAAATAAAATATCATTTAAATTTGATGAGTTAATAGTATGTGGGGTATTATTATTTTTTAGGCTAGACGTGGGACACTTGAGTTGGTTCTAGGGAAAAGTACTGGGAGAAAACTCAGTTTACATCGAAAAAGAAAGTGGGAGAAAATTTAGATATATGATTAATGAAAACAAAAAATAGAACTGAGCTGTGCGTCATCTTGAAAAAACAAACATAGCTTGGCCTGCTGATGTTATAGACAAGCTAGGTTGGGAGGCCCAGAGGCCGCTTGATACCTGCTGGATCCAAAAAATGTTGAAACATGTCGTGGGCTGCCCATGTTAAACAACAAAACCTAGGCCATGGACCTGGTGGGCCCGGGACTGTCAGCCTCTCGACGAATAGTTGTCTCCCGATTCCTCTTGTTTTGCTGACCATGTTGGGAACGACAGACGGCGGCGCCGCGACTAGAGCACCAAGGCGGAGGACGACGTCGAGACCTCGGACTGAACGAACCAGAGCGGGGGAAGACGCAGGCGGAGGGGAGTACGAGGGTTGACTTGTTCGGGTGTAGGGTGGGCCGGTGGAGCTGCCGCCGCCGGACAATGTGTGGTAGTAGAGGGATGGCCTGGCCAATGCCATAGGCTATGATGGCCATCCGCTGTCTAGGAAGAGGACGAAAGATTGAACAAAATAAAGAAATACAAATGGATAGGTGGTTGGCCCCATATGTCTGTGTACGAGACCTGCTGGGTCCACCTGAGGAGGGGAATATGTTGGGAGGAAGGAGATTCAAAGCACGGCAGCCGAGTGAACTAGTTTTTTTAATGGACAAGTGAACTAGTTACATACATAAGCAAATAGCCACTAAAAAAGCAAACATGTTAATGGGTTCTTAAAAGAAATATTTCGGACAAAACAGATAATTACGACACATAGGCTAATGCATGAAACACTCAGATGATAAAGGTGCTTATAAACAGATAAAGTACAACATCTAGACCTTCCTGGCATGCTTGATCATGACGCTGCGGCTGTCCGTGTACTCGTCGGTTACGGGAAGCAGACACGCCCTCATGTCCAAGATCTGCCTGTACATGTCGTAGCATGCGTATGCGTCCTTGGCCGTGTAGGTTATGTAGGCTAGATCCAGAGGTACCTCCCACGTGTTCAGGTCCTTGGTATCGTTGTCTTCTTTCATGTTGGCGTATCAGGGGTCGATGATGGTCTCGGCGAGGTCAACCACGGAGTCCTTCTCCTGCCCGTTGCTGATGATGTTGTATTGCTTCTGGATGTCGACAAGCTTGTTGCACCAGATGGCCGAATCGTCGTGTTCTTCCTTCTCTCCACCATAGCGAAGGTGCAGTCGGCGCTGCCGATGAAACGGGCGAATGCTCCAGAACCTCTGATGGCCCTACAGAAGTGGTAGATGAGAACCTCGTCCCGCACACATACCTGGGCGACGGCGATCCGCTGGTCCCTGTAAGGAGATGAATGGATGGGCACAAGGTCTAGTCCTGCAACCTTGTGCTTTCTCGTCCTGTAGGTACTGCTGGAACTCGGCGAGGCAGAGCTTCACCGAGTCCTGATCGTTGGTGTACATCACATTCAACTTGGTGCAGCCATAGGACTGAACGGCAAACTCAAAGGGGAACTCCTTGCTGAAGTCCATATCCAGCAGGCTCACCCCTCGGATCGCCATTGGAGTCTCTTCAAGTGAACGAGTGTGTAGGCGGCGACAGCAGTTCATTTTTCAGCTCTTGAGGAACTGGATCCAACAGTAAACTGAGTGTGTACAGGCGACAACAGTTACTACCCCTCCCTTGTCCGCTGCACGCCCGGCAGAAGATGCACCCTCGGCACATTCAAATGCCTCCATTAAGAAACCTACTCCGGCCGCGGGTCTGTATTGGTACTGTAATAATAGGAGTTAGTGGTCACTTTACTTAAATTTAATTAGCTTTAATAGAAATTTATACTTAAAACAAGCAATGCATTGGCTCGTTCTATCAGTGCCACAGGATCAACATGCACAACAATTAGAATTATTATTCTCAGGACGCACATGATCAACACATTTGTCGCACTTTCACAAAGATAATACTACCAAGTTTGAACTGTTTGTTATGGTTGTTGTCCTCTGCATCATCATGCTGTGTTTCCCAGCTTGCAAGATTCAGAACCAACAAATAAGATCCAAATAATAAGTACAACAAAGATGCCTACACATCTCATTGATTCCCAGCTTGCAAGATTCAGAACCAACAAATAAGATTCAAATAATAAGTACAACAAAGATGCCTACACATCTCATTGATTCCCAGCTTGCAAGATTCAGAACCAACCCATTAGAGCCTTTTGATAAAGTGAATATCGGGATTAAATCCATCTTGGCTAGCCATGTCATACAATCGAAGAACTTGGCGAATGCTCTTGACCGTCACAACATATGTAGTTGAGTATCCTGTTTGCACAACACAAACAAGAAAGCATGATTTCACTTTAATAGTGGCCTCCTTGAACTCAACCTGCAGCTCCACTCGGATGAGGCCTTCCTGGAGTTCCAGGATTCAATTCATGCGCCTTTTTCTGCAGTTCACCTGAAATGAAACAAAGATTGCATCATTCAGCTAGCAAGAAGTACTTGCTCTCGTGAGCTGGCAGGTTCTTCTTTAGTAGTTGCACTAAAATTGAGGAACATTAAGGTTGGTTGTCCGGCTCATGTAAGGTGCAACTATAATTTTCTTATCCTTTTGTGCAGTTCCACTAAAATAAAGTGCCATTGTGGTGACAGTGACGGCTCATCTTGTAAAGGCTAATAAAATGTTGCACGAGATTACCAGCAGAACTTGACGGAGATTTTGGAAACTCCAATCACCATTTTGTGCAGTTCCACCAAAATTGAGAGATGTTGCCCACGTGACATTATAGTTGAACTGCACAAGACACTCATTCCAAAAAAAAGTGTTTTGTGCAGTTCACCAAAAGGTCACAATAGCAACAAGGTGAAATGGATATCCCTATTTGCACAAAAAAGATAGAAAGTAAACAGTTGCTGGTCAATAAGAATATACGAAACATATACGAAATGAAAAGAAGCATCTTAATTATGATTATGGCAATCATGCAAGGACAGTAGAAATTTTAAAACGTCAGCAATGCTTCATGTTACTAGAAGCATTACGATGAACAATGAGATTCCTCAAATATGGGATTACTTTAATGGTGGCATTGCTTGTTTACCAGATACAGTAAATCAACAACAGCTGAAGTGGTTAAGGCATGGACGTGGGACACCAGGACACTCAGCAGCATAAAGGAGCAACTTACTTATCATACTGGGGAAAACAGCAGGAGTGCCATTTGTAACACATTTAATTGCATCTTATCACTGCAGGCATTAGATTAACAATAACACTGGTTAGACATGTCCCTAAGGTAACAGTGTGATCGCTTCATTTTACATGCGCCCTTACATTAACAACAGCAAAAAGTTGGTATAAGGACATGCGACAGTGGACGCATCAGCACAATGTACCTACAAGGAGGCATAAAGTGGTGATGCTGAGTTTGTTCATGCTATGTGAGGGCAGCAAATCTAATCCTGGAGATCTTTACTATGTGAGGGCAGCAAACCTAATCCTTGGAGACCTTGTACTATGTGAGGGCAGCAAATCTAATCCTGGAGACCTTTTACTATGTGAGGGAAGCAAATCTAATCCCGGAGACCTTTTACTATGTGAGGGCAGCAAATCTAATCCTGAGACCTTTTACTATGTGAGGGCAGCAATTCTAATCCTGGAGACCTTTTACTATGTGAGGCAACAAATCTAATCCTGGACACTCTATTGACTTGTCCACCAGCCGCCACTTTCTATCCTTTTTTCAACCAATAATAGATATGTTCCTTATCCGGTTTGTACTGCGTTTTCCCATTATTTCCCTTTTCAACCAAGAGACCGGTTGGGTATCCGGTCTCTACTACTTTCACCATATTATTTCCTCTTTGAATCAAGTCCTAGATTCATGCTACAACTTCCCCCCTTTCTTCGTTGTTTGAACAAAGCCCTAGATTCAAATGCATGAAGTAGCTTTACCTCTAGTAATACTAAAAATTTAGGTGGCTTCGGAAGAGTTGATGGGAGTAGAAAAAGATGCACATGCAGACACATGGGGAGCTGGGGCAGCAGAGCAAGACCACTTTCGAAGAATTTATACCTAAGGGCCGTTGGGATGTCGGCGGCAGGGAGGAAGAAGGGTCGGAGGAACTTATACCTGTGTTAGAGAGAACGACACGGGCAGAGGATCGGGCCCCTCCGGCAGCTGTGGGTTTCCTCCCTCGCCGGTGATGACCGCGTGAACGATTCACCTCGTCCTCTACACACACCAGCCGAAGGGATCCGACCGGATCTGTGACCAGCGGTGAGCAGAGAGAAAATGTCGCTACCGTTGTCTTGTTTACATCTGGAGAGGATGAGAGAATGAAGAGAGCAACCCTAGTAAAGCAAGCGCTCAGGGCCCTGCGTACATATGTAGTGGAGTGATTATCTTTTTCTCTCCACAACAAGCGTTTCAATTTGTGTACGTGGCATTAAAGAAAAGAAACTCTCTATTTAAGGTGACTACCTATACGACTCCTACTTACTACTACTACTAGTAGTAGTATTGTTCACTTGTGCTCCCCGGCCCTCCATTCATTGAACAACCCCACGGGTGAATAAACATACAGTACTAGTATTTATATAGAACGAACAAGCTCGAACTATTTTCGCGTAGTTAAAAGTTGAGGGCGGGGCTTTTCCCGGGCAGTACACGTGGAAGTTTTTGCGTAGGCAGTTTGATAAAGAGGCGAGGAGGGTGAGGGAGTAGCGGATTCAACTTACTTACTGCTGGAAAGGTCGGGCTGTGCAATTTGACGACACGTTACTGTTTGGATCCATGTGTTAGAGTTAGTTTGGGTTAGTTTGAACTCAACTAACCCAAAAATATCCAAACAGGAGGGTTAGTTTGGGTTACTGTTTGGATCCATGTGTTAGAGTTAGTTTGGACAACCCACTGGAGACAGCGATCTCCAGGAAGCGAGCACCGACCAACGAGTTGACCATGTTGGCGGGCCAACCCATGGAGATGAAGAACTCCAAGAAACAAGCACTGGCCAAAGAGCTGACGACGTTGGCGGACGAACTCCTCAAAGAAAGTTGGAAGAACACCAAGGGCCCCACCGTGCCTACCCCAGAAACTCTGATGGCCACCTATGCGAGGCTCAAGGCCGAGTTTGAGGAGATAGTCGCCGTTGAGAAGCAGTATTCCCCTGGCAAGGTGATGGCCCCCATCGAGGACGAGGAGATGGCCCCCGGAGGGATGGGATCCCCCGGTGAGCTGCACAAGGTAAAAAATAATGGCTTATTACCAAAAGTTGTGGTTTTTGATTATTTGCAATGTGCTTGCTAGTATGTTAGGGTTGGGCAGGTGCCGGTGGACGTCCTTGATGATTCCGATGTCGCGACCTGTCCAGTGGACAGCGCCCCAGAGATCGTTTTCGATGGCGCGGTCCGTCCTGTTGGCATCGCCCCGGAGATTGATTCCGATGCCGATGTCCATCCTGTGGACATCACCCCAGAGATCGATTCCGATGTCGCGGTCAGTCCTGTGGACATCGCCCCAGAGATCGATTCCCATGCCGTTGTCCGTGCTGTGGTCATTGCCCGAGAGATCGATGACAAGAAATAGTTGGTCGCGCTAATCCTTCAGGGTAGTTTGCATTGCCCTGTGTTTAATTACCAGAACGCTGCGTGTTATCAAACCATCTTAGGGCTAGTGCACTGTCTTGTGTGGGCGGTACTTGCTACTTTTGTTTGATAGTGAATCATGCGAACCCTCTTCGAGTTATGGAAACAGATGTATCCTCACCAGCTTTTGATGTAATATATGGCATGCTTAGATGTAAGTTTGAACTGTTTATCATATCAGCAGGGCTTATTTGATGATTCTTGGTGTTAGTAGGCTAGCTACTGTGCGAGCTATAGTACTTGCAAAACACTCACCGAAGAGAAATGTTGGGGCTGATGAGCTCGTGGTACGCTTATACTGATCCGTCGTCGATCGGCCAATAGCCCAAGCTCCTAAAATTGTAGGCTTAGCGATCGATCAGACAATAGTCGACACAGATACATTCAGGCCTCATTTGGTTCATAGGGTAGGAAAATCGTAGCAAAAGTACAGAGACGTACAACACAAAATCATAGCAGTACAGAGACGTCCCTCCGTTCCAAAATAGATGAGTCAACTTTGTACTACTAACTTTGAAACGGAGGGAGTACAAATCCTAGGCGGGCTAGTTTGGCCTAGTGGGTTTTAGTGATATGACGTGGTACAGTGCCGTCCAGTCTTCGCGTGTGGTAGCAGTACTGCGGGTAGAGTAAGTTTTCATGAAGAAGCGGAATTCAACGAAGTCATGATGGTTCCTTCGTCCGACTAACTTTGTGCATGGCAGGTGGACCAGGATAATTTTGTGCATGGCAGGTGGACCAGGATGGTCGACGTCCCACATGTCGGCGAATGAAAGTATTCTTTCTGATATAGTGGACGAGCAACGAGTATTCATTGTTTATTTTTGATGAAACCTATTGTCTCCACTGTTACGACGGAGGAGTGTGAAACACGGCAGCCCAGTGAACTTGGCATGTGCACCACTCCCTCCTTCCTCATGTAATACTACCATAGTGTTGACTATAAGGTTAAAACTTTTTCTCACTCTCTCTCCATCTATTTCCTCTCAAATGTTTTTTACCTTTCTTTTTTTAGACACAATTGTTTTTATGCCTATTTTTTAGAATTAGTTTTTTATACCTAGGAGCACGTGTACAGACGGGCTCCTGCAGATCCCACTCCTTGACTTTGTCAATGCCTCTCTCTCCTCCACATAAGCGGGCTTGTCGAGAAGACAAGAGATGATCTCTTAGCACAATATGTTTCACCATGTTTTTAGGAATAACTAGTTATTGAAGATAAGGCTAAGAGATGATCCATTCTACACATGTTCTTTTGTCATCTCTAAATTACATGCAAGACTTATGATACGACTATCTTATCAACCATTGTACATGCCCTTTATAGCCCAGAATTTTACTGGTACTACTTGCTATGAATGCGGGCAGCTGGCCTCTGAGGGGGGAGCGCGCGCGGGGAGGTGGTGGGGTGGGGGAGGGGTTCTGGTGGGCCAGGGCGGTAAGAAGCGGGCTTGGAAGCGGTGCGGACTCCCGCATGGCCCACCTCACATTATCACCACATATTTCTTGGAGTCCGTGCACGGCGGGCGGGCGATCTCTTCTCCCTCCCCCGTCTCTCTCCTCTCAGCCGACGCCCGCCGAGCGATTAGATTTCGGCTATCGACGGTTTATTCAATTGCAGTCCCACATGTCAGTGAAAATGCAAGACAACGCGTGTCCCCTCTGGTGAGCGGCGTGCGAGCCGGACTGTCGGGGGTGCGACGTGAACGCGACGCGTACGAGTTGTAAGTGTGCCGCCTTTTCCTTTTGAACTTGCAAAGCGTAACATTTTCGTGCGATCGATTGATAGAAATCCAGAACAAAATGACGAGGGCGGTGCTTTCCCGCGCGTTAGGCGGGCTAGTTTGAGTGATATGACGTGCTACAGTGCCGTCCACTTGCTCCATTTTTATGTAAGCAAGAGTCTACACTCTTACGTGGGAGGAGTGCGAACACAGCGGATCTGATTTTGATCGAGGGATAACTGTTCCCTGCGAAATAATGGAGCACTGTTAGCGATTATAGCATGATAGTTAGGGCATCTCCAGCGCTGGCCCTCAAATTTACACCGGCATCTGTCCGAGGACACTGATGGATGCCATCCAATGCTGCCCGCATACCTTTCGACAACTATATGAACTAACTGGATGAAATTCATTCAAACAAAGCAAATTTCAAATTGACCGGATGAAATTCATTACATTTCGAGAACTTTTCCTATAAACTGGACGAAATTCATTACATATTTCACACAAACCGTACTAAAACCTATTGTAAACCTAATCTAAATGATCGCCGGGCCCTGGCCACCATGTCCGGCCATGAACCCGAGAAAGCCGGCCATTGCCTTTGCCTCCTCCTTATCCGCCTCGATAACCTCCTCCTCCGGAGCACAAGGTTATGAAGATTTCTGCCTCCACGTCGCCGTCAAGCGGCTAATCGGCCGCCGATTTTTATCCCACCGAGCTTGGTGTCGACTGAGTGGAGGAGCGGTGGCTTTCCTGGGACAAGAGCGGTGGCGACCTACCGTGTACTACTCTTCCTCGCTGCCGGCTGCGCCCGTGCAGCGCGCTGGCTTCGTGGTCGTGGCGGTAGAGGGCGGCCGGTGGGGAGCCGGCGATCTCCTTCATCTGCTCTTGCGAGAGTACGTTCAAGAGAGCTTTGGAGCACGCCCGGAGCGGAGCCACCGATGTCCTTCGTCTGCCCCTGCGACAGTACGTCCAAGAGAGCTTTGGAGTGCCCGAAGGCCATGGTTGGAGTGGTGCCAACAGAAGGAAGGGACCGGAGGAGAATGAGTGTGGGTCTTTGGCTATGGCTGGGAGCTGGGGCTCAAGTTAATATAGCGGGCGAATGGCAATGAGCCGCGGCAGACGGATGGACGGCTGGCACCGGAGTAGGTTCGTCGGCAGCCATGGTGTCATTAACGCGGAGCAGTCGCTTGCACCGGGATGCCGCGCGGGTGGCGCTCTCTCGGCCGTCGCGCTGCTGCAATGCCGGCGCCAGTGAGAGGTCGCGTCGGGCGTGAATGCGGACGCTGCTTCAGTGACTTAACCGCAGGTGCGTTGTCTCACTGACATGTGGGCCCAACGGGCATCAGGCCCGCATGTCAGTGACACACCAACTGCACCTGCAGTTAAGGCCGGTGAATGCGGCATTGACGTTCTGGAGAGACGGTGATCGTTTCAGGCGGGAAGCGCGCGCTAGCGATGGAAGGGGTTTCGGTAGGCCAGGGCGGTCAGACGCTGGCGTGGTGGTAAAATGTGAACTCATGGATGACGAGCCTTTGAAGCGTATGCGGCACGTATTGACAACCAGGCGTCCATGCAACCGCTCTTGTCGCCAGCTAGCATTCGACGACCACCATTAGACACCACACAACCATACATAACTTACGAATAATGGACGAATCGATCAGACACACACTCGTGTGCAGTGGCACTATGATCGGTTGCTCACGATAGTACATACTCCGCACCATAGTACCCTCTCTAGCTAGGCTGTTTTATAGATTGTCGTTGTGATGGACGATATACATGAGCAAGGCGCCGAGTCACGAGTATGACCGTTGGTGTTGAGCCAGGTGAATACATGCTCGGTGTTCGCGGAGGCCTCCAGCAAACGTCTAAACAGTAATGTCACATACGCATAATTTTGGTTTTTATTTCTTTCTCCACTGATAGGTAGGCCCGCATAGATAGATAGATAAAGAACACGAGCTGATGAGGCGCATGCGACTGTTTGACTGGTCAACCAGACAAATACGGAGCTATACGCTGAGCCAATGACCATATAATCACCATATCTCGTATACAATGATCAAAGTGAGCTATCAAGACAAGTTCAATGACCGCCAATGCATTTTACTCGGTAATAAATGACCAGGATTGAAGGGGAATCCAAATTTCCTTCGTCTTCTGTCCTTGAGCTCTTGACAAACCAATGCACCTTACGGTTGTCCGGCCACTCCACCCCAGAGTTGTCACCAAGCGTCGTTCATGCCACCGCGCCACACACTAACCGCTAAGGAAGCGATGGCATCCCGCCGTGCCGAGTTCCTCGCCGCCCACAACCGCACACAAAATGGTAGGCAAGCGGTGGCATCCCGCCGTGCCGAGTTCAGCCGCTCGCGACCTCACACCTATGTGGGCGGAATTTGAAGCTGCCAAGGCCGAATGGGCGGTAGAGCAAGAGGCGGCCAAAGCCGCACAGAGGGAGCGGAAAAGTCAGAAAGCACTCAAGAAAAGAGATGCCCGCCGCCGCAAGAAAGAAGAGGACGCACGCACTGCTGCAGAGAGGTCGGCGGAGATCCAAGCACGATGGGGTGTCGCCGACAAAGCCGGGAAGGAGAACGATGGCGTCTGGCCAGCATGTGAGAAGTAGTAGGACTAGTAGTTAGTGTGTGTGTCTGTGTCGCCCGTACGTTTGTTATAATTAATTACGAGCATGTAACAGTACTACTAGTTACTACTGTAGTTTTTAGAGCAAATTACCAGTACATTAGCCTAGACTCAATGGAAAAATTCCTATCCTATGCATCAAATGGCATCTCTTTCTCTATAGGAATTGAGATGCATGTCATCTCACTTCCTATGATTTTCATATTCCTATAAAATTCCTATCCTATGAACCAAAGGAGGCCTCTGCTGGAGTAACTACTGTAGCTAGCAGTACTGCTGGTACAGTAGTTTTCTTCAAGAAGCGGAATTCAACGAAGTCATGATGGTTCCTTCGTCCGAGCAACTTCACAGTGGGTAAGGTTGGGCCTGTGATTTGACGGCTCATTAGTAATTACTGCGGCGCGACGACCGGGGTGACTCTCCCTTGGAGTTCTGCGGGCATGGCAAGTGGACCAGGATGGTCGACGTCCCACATGTCGGCGAGCGGAAGTATTCTTTCCGATATCGAGGAGCAAGGAAACCGCGTGGTATAGTATCACTGGTGATTTATATTTATTTTTTATTTCTAATGAATGCTAGCGTTTCAACTCTTACGACGAAGGAGTGCCAAACACACGGCACGTGCTGGATGTCGCACACGTCAGCGAAAGGAGTGGGACATGAACAGCGTGGTAGAGCGTCTCCACTTCTGGGTCGGAGACCACACGTAGTAGTACTACTGTACTAGTGGTATGAACGATACAAAGTGCGACCCGGAGAGAAAGACACGTCTAGTTGGAAGGTCTCGGGGCATACACGTAAACAAATATAAAACCTAATATGTGCCTCCAATTAATATAGTAGTAGTAGAGTACTTAGTCACGTACTCCATAACATCACCGGGCATTGCACGTACAACATTTAGTGGTAGTAAGAGACAAATGCCTATATGCCACGCATGTTCATACTATTTGTGCCTTTCTACTTCACTTACTGCGCTACGTTACACAAGTTCGCACGTCCACTCCTGGGTGCATGTTCGTCTCGTAGTTCCAGTCCCACGTGTTCTTCATATAGATGGAACGATCCTTGCATGACACGTGCACCTTGATGCTAGATGTGTCGCGTGTTGGCAAAAGGATGAACAAAGCTCACGTAAAAAAATAGAGTGGAAGAACATAGATTCCCGACGACCGAGAAGGAGCAAGGAACCTCGGGGTGGAGCGTCTGCACTCATAATATTTTATATTATTCGGCGATATAAAATCAACCAATCATCTCCACAGTGGACTGGAAGAGTACGAAACACAGCCCAGTGTAGTTACATCATACTAGTACATGGCTAACCCACGCTATCACCATATTTCTTGGCTTCCGTGCGACACCTATCTCTAGTAATCCAGCAGCCCGTATCGCTTCTCCCTCCTCGTCTCTCTCAAAGTGCGGCGGGCTGGCGTTTTTGCCGTCTATTGAGGTCGGTTAACTCATCACATGTTAGCGACATGCCAAGAGCATTCTAAAAAAATTCCTTTCACGTTCCGTTTTCAAAAAGAAAAAAAATCCTTTCACGTACGAATTTGACTGTATGCTTTGAGCAACTTGCATGTCCTATACTGCTCCTGTTTGGATACTCTAACTTAGCTAGAGGTTAGACTAACTCATGACTAACCCTGAACTAACTGTAGCCAAAGAGGTGTTTGGGTGACAGGGTTAGATTGACAATAAATGCACTTGATGGAGAGAGAGAAGTGATTTTTCAGTGGTCCCAATGAGAACTATCTCCAGTTAGCACCTCTTGGGTGGGATAGTTTTTTTGGTGGGTTCGGTGCAACTTGCTCCAATTTAAACCCTCATGCTTGGATACTTTAGGGCTATTTGAGCCCCAACTAGCTCAAACTAACTCTAACCCATGGATCCAAACAGGGCCTATGGCCAGCCTCGACGCGGAGCAGTCGGTGCACCGGGAAGCGGCGCTCTCTCGGCCGTCGCGCCGCTTCAAAGCCGGCGCCAGTGAGAGGTCGCCTCCGCTCTGGCCGGGCATTAATGCGGCACTGACGCTCCAGGGTGACGCTGACCGTTTCACGCGGGAAGCACGCGCTGGCAAGGGAGTATAGGTTTTGAACCATTTCATGTGTAGTATTGGTAGTTTGCAAAACTACTCAATTATTGCACTCAGTTTCCTAAGAAATTGTGGTAAAAAACGTTACTCCACAGCCCGCTTCCCTTATCCTTCCTCTTCCACCGCCCGCGCACGTCCGCGGGAAGCGACCGGTCAACCCTTATATAGGACCGCTAGCACAAAAATATGCATGCATGACCACTAAAATTTCCAGATTAAAGAGCCGCTCCGGCGGGAGTATGGCGTATGTTGTTACCTTCGGCAGGGCCATGGCTACCGGGCGACGGCGACCAGAGAAGAGGCGGCAGGAGGGGAATGAATGCAGCTACTGTTTGGGTTCGCCTTCCGACTTAAATAAATGCGCAGCATCACGTGTACCCGCAGGTGCACAAATTGTAACATACATGTCTGCTTAAGTGGGCGTCACGTAACTGGTGTGTGTGTGTGTGAGAGATTCTGAGAGACAGAGTGCGTATGTGCGACTCTACTCTTCGGACATTTACTCAACCTTTTGCATCGGGATATAAGTATAATGGTATTTACTTTAGCTAGTGATTTACGTGGCCATGTTAACGTGATTGTGTAAAAAAAATGTCACTTCCTGCTCGTGCTTTGTGTTATATAATTACAAGCAAGATGCTCGTGCATTGCACGGAACATCAATATGCATTTTTTACAAAACACATGTTGTGATTTACCCATGCAGGAGTAATCCCATGTGTAAAAACTAATGATATTTCGAGAATTTGATCGGAAAACTGGTATCTCGAGAATGTCATCGAAAAAATGAAAGATGAGAGATAAGGTGAGGAGGAGTGGAGCATGGTGGTGACTGGTGGTCGGAATGGGCGGAGGCATGGGGATGGACGGCGCCGGCAGGTGATGACCCACAAGTATAGGGGGTCTATCGTAGTCCTTTCGATAAGTAAGAGTGTCGAACCCAACGAGTAGCAGAAGGAAATGATAAGCGGTTTTCAGCAAGGTATTCTCTGCAAGCACTGAAATTATAGGTAACAGATAGTTTTGTGATAAGATAATTTGTAACGAGCAACAAGTAACAAAAGTAAATAAAGTGCAGCAAGGTGGCCCAATCCTTTTTGTAGCAAAGGACAAGCCTGGACAAACTCTTATATAGAGAAAAGGGCTCCCGAGGACACATGAGAATTATCGTCAAGCTATTTTTCATCATGTTCATATGATTCGCGTTCGGTACTTTGATAATTTGATATGTGGGTGGACCGGTGCTTGGGTGCTGTCCTTACTTGGACAAGCATCCCACTTATGATTAACTCCTATTGCAAGCATCCGCAACTACAAAAGAAGTATTAAGGTAAACCTAACCATAGCATGAAACATATGGATCCAAATCAGCCCCTTACGAAGCAACGCATAAACTAGGGTTTAAGCTTCTGTCACTCTAGCAACCCATCATCTACTTATTACTTCCCAATGCCATCCTCTAGGCCCAAATAATGGTGAAGTGTCATGTAGTCGACGTTCACATAACACCACTAGAGGAGAGACAACATACATCTCATCAAAATATCGAACGAATACCAAATTCACATGACTACTAATAGTAAGACTTCTCCCATGTCCTCAGGAACAAACGTAACTACTCACAAAGCATATTCATGTTCACAATCAGAGGAGTATTAATATGCATATAGGATCTGAACATATGATCTTCCACCAAATAAACCAACTAGCATCAACTACAAGGAGTAATCAACACTACTAGCAACCTACAAGTACCAATCTCAGACTTAGAGACAAGAATTGGATACAAGAGATGAACTAAGGTTTGAGAGGAGATGGTGCTGGTGAAGATGTTGATGGAGATTGGCCCCCTCCCGATGAGAGGAGCGTTGGTGATCACGATGGCGATGATTTCCCCCTCCCGGAGGAAAGTGTCCCCGGCAGAACAGCTCCGCCACAGCCCTAGATTTGTTCCGCCAAGGTTCCGCCTCGTGGCGGCGGAGTCTCGTCCCGAAAGCTTGCTTATGATATTTCCTCGGACGAAAGACTTCATATAGCAGAAGATGGGCACCGGAGGGCCACCAGGGGGCCCACGAGGCAGGGGGGTAGGGGGCGCCCCCCACCCTCGTGCCCAGGGTGTGGGTCCCCTCTGGTATTTTCTTCGCTCAGTATTTTTTATTATTTCCAAAAATAACTTCCGTCGAGTTTCAGGACTTTTGGAGTTGTGCAGAATAGGTCTCTAATATTTGCTCCTTTTCCAGCCCAGAATTCCAGCTGCCGGCATTCTCCCTCTTTATGTAAACCTTGTAAAATAAGAGAGAATAGGCATAAGTATTGTGACATAATGTGTAATAACAGCCCATAATGCAATAAATATCGATATAAAAGCATGATGCAAAATGGACGTATCAGCAGGCGGCAGCGGCCACCATGCTAGATTGTTTCGGAGACTTTCTGTTTTAATTGCTCAGCAATGAGGTGTGGGAGATAAGGATGTGGAGAGAGGTGCGGCTATCTTTTGTAAAATTATCATAGTTTGCTTTCTATCCGTCAGATATAGATCAGACGGTCTATATTACAAGATGGGAGGAACACCATCATCGCCAACTCGGTTTTTAATAAGGGTACAGATGATAAGTTTGCTAACTACTAAAGTAAAGTGGAACTTGTCCATGTTATACAAGTAAATTAAGGTGATTGTTTATCATATGGGTAAGGGTGGATGAAGGGTGGTAGGAACAAATGCTCCGCCTAGAGCATGTGTGTGTGAGATGGAGTCTCAGTGTGTGTGTGTGTGTGTGGGAGAGAGAGAGATGGAGTCTTAGTGTGTGTGTGTGATGGAGTCTTACTCTGTGTGTGTGCGTGTTTGTGTGTGTGTGTGCGTGGGTGGGTGGGTGGGTGCGTGCGTGCGTGTGTATGTGTTTGTTTTGAATGTGTGTGTGTCGCGGGGTCCTCGGTGGCGGATGTAATTTAAGTGTTCATGGCTTCATCATAGAGAGGTGATGTGTATGGCAGAGGCCACCAACGATGGGGTGCGAAAGAGAAAATGCCCGTAGAGAGGGAAGAGAAGGTGTGTGTGCGTGAGAGTAGTCGACATCGAGAGAACGTGTTTGTTCGAGAGACACCGAGGAAGACTACTATATATCGATGGTGCATGTAGGCGGGAATTAAACGAAGGATGGTCTTATTGGTTTCGGGGATATAGGGTAAGAGTGAGAGGGGGGTTGCTAAAAGGAGATTGTTAAGTGTGAGTGTGTGTTTTACCCATCCAGGCCGAAGTTATGTGCACACAAGTAGAGAACGATTCGATGTGGCGTTAGGGTTGAGGGTAATTAACTACGCATGGAGACATAGAGACCTTCAACGTGCATGTGTGAGAGGTATACATGTATACGTGGGATGTGTGTGTGTGCGCGCGTGCATGATCGAGATAAAAGAGAGAAGACTTAAGTCATAAGCTAAGATCAATGACATGGGAGAGACGGATCGGTATGACAATATGCATGCATGCGAGAATGCAGGGAAGAAGGCCCGACAATTGAGCATGTGTTTTTGTCTTTAAGAGATAGTGGCGTGGGCTGGAGCATGCATCTATGGCGAGCTGAGGGAGTGAGGCACAACGATTGTGCAAAAGAGATCAACCTATAAATGAAAGAATGTTGATGGAGAAACAGATAAATAGAAAGATAAAGATGCTAGCTAGTGTGCGTTAGAGATAGGAATCGAGTGGATCAGAAGGCTGAGTTATGGGTGTGGGTGTGAGAGAGATGAAGAAAGGGTGCATGTGACTCACATACAAACAAATATCGGAAAGAAATGAGATCCCGAGAGACGGAGTTTTGTGTCTGCGAGAGAGAAAGATATTTCAAAACGAGAGTGATAGCTAGAGAAACATATGAGGGAACGCAAGATATCTCTAGGGAGAGAGAGTGTGTGTGAGCGACATACAAGAGAACAGTGGAGAAATATGAGACCCTAGGAGACAGAGTTTGTGTTTGTGTGAGAGAAAGAGATATTTAAGAGGAAGAGTCGTAGGTTCTCATACCAAAGGAGCGAAAGACATCTCTGTATGAGGGGTGTGCGAGTGGCACACAGGCGAATAGTAGAGAGAAATGAGACCCCGGAAGACAAAGTTTTGTGTTTGTGTGAGAGAAAGAGATTCCACATGGAGAATCATAGTTAGAGACACATAGCAGGGAGCGAGATATACTAGAGAGAGATAGAGTGATGAAGGTCGAGGGAGAGAGTACCGTCAGTGTGTTACGAAGATAAAAGATCATTGTCGGCATATAGGTAGCACGAGAGATACCCGAGAGACGATGAACGCGTATAGGTCTAGAGAGATAGTCCTATATAAGCATGAGTGATAGTTATATGAGATGAATATCTGGATTAAATGGGATTCAAATATTTAAACTGGAGATCACGACATCGATAATATCATAACGCAAATTGGTGTATCAAACATGCATATTCATTTGAATTTGGGGACACGTGTAATGTTATCTGGTTTATCAATATTGGTGATCCATAGATTCTTTAATTAGAAACAATGCATGGTTTATATGCAATTAATGTCTAAACGGGATTACACTATATGTTGCGTGTGTGAAACACATTATACATGTTTGAGAAGTAAAAAAACCCGCATGAAACACACATTAATTGGAGACAGTTAGCGAGGAATGCATACATTGGATTTCAACATAAAGTGGTTTCAAATATTTGAAAATCCAAATTGATGGATACAACCTTATGAATCTGAGATCATGCCATTTGTAAACCATATTTATGTATAAAGGGTGTTGTGCTTTTGAAAGTATATATAAAAAATGATGTATATAGAATTTTATTCCAATCGAAAATGGATCCCGCCCAAAAAAATAGAATACAAATGGGATTCAAATTGAGTTGGCACGGTAAACGTGCACTCAGCAAAATTTGAAGCAAGCAGGGAAAGTCGCAGTAACCGCCCGAAACCAAAATCTGCGAGATGGAAATTACTACTACCAATCCCGGCCACGCAAAGCCTATCTGCTTGATTTCTATAGATTTCGATAGGGGTAGGTTTGTAATTTCACTCAAACGTGACATAACCGCCTCTCACCCGGATTCATACACGGTGGGCGCCAAAACACAATGTGTCCTCGGACGAAATCGACTCCCTCCCCGATTCGTACACGGTGGGCGCCAAAAACAAACTCTCGTCGGCAAATATTCGGTGTATGCGAGATTACCGTCCTATCCCCAACAGACTAATATTGCTGTGATGTAGGAAATTTGAAACGGGGGCTAAGTTTGTAAATTTCCTCGCATTTGAGACAAGCGCGCCCTGAAGACATGGTTCCCCCCTCCTCTCCACCTCCGTTTCCCCATTCGTACTCCGTGGGCGCCAAAACACCCTCTCCACCCCAGCCTCCTCCGTCCGCCACCCCATCCACCGCCGTCCTCCTCCACCATGCCGGAGATGATACCCCGACGCCGCTGTCCATTACAAGAGATCGACATCTCTGATTCACAGCTTCGGAACGGGATCCTTGCGTCCTGTCCTCTCGCTTCATCCCCGCCGTCGTCCACCTTGCCGGCGCCGCTCCTACGACTGTCTCATCCACCGTGCCCCGCCGCCACCGTCTACCCTCCTAGATCTGCTTCCACGCCACCGACAGCCATCGCTACCGCAGCACCGTCAAATTCTCAGCAGATGCATACACGGCACCGCACCAGAGGCGGTACTCTTTCGTATCTGCTCAACTTATTTATCGCAGCAAGAAAATAGATCGCCACTGCTTTACTCTGATTTCTTGTCCATCACTTACTTGCTAGTTGAGAGCAAACATTGGTTGCGAAGTTTCCTTTGTCTGGTTTGCACCTTCAGATCCGCCATGGCACGCTCAACACTATACTCCCAATGCTTATGGTTTTCCCCTTTTATATTCCACACTAGTTAAATCACAGTAGACTAAATTTCAAAATTGGGTCAGTCGATTTTTCAGAGCTCGCCGGAGTTCGCTGGTGCGAACGAAGGGTCTCGGGTGGGGACTTTGGTTGTGGGGGGGGGCGGTGGTGGGGCCTCGCCGAACAAAGAAAACTCGACGCGGGTGGGGGCGGGGGTGGGGGTGGGGTGGCGGACGTACACATGCGGTGGGGGCTGATGGTCCGGCCGGCGGCCCGTGCGGTGTTCTGTATGGGAAGAATCAGAGACGAGGAAGAAGAAGGGTTAGAAGACGTAGGATCTTCATCCAACCGTCTGAAATGGTCGATTGACCCAAATGCAGACATGGCTTTATATTCAGTACCATCATCGTACCTGCTTAGCACTGCTCCTGAATCCATCAAGCTAAACAACGTGCCACTCATAATTCCAAACTTGTTGCTCAAGTACGAATCTGATATGATGCTAATATTACTAAAACAGATAACATTTAATTGGTCAGCTAATGTTCCTACTTTACTTTCGAAAAAGCACGTGCACCACATATAGAGAGACAGCAGGGAGTTGCTTTCTTGATGCGCTCTGGTTCATCATGTGTGGGCACTGCGCAACGAACATTTTATTATCCAAAATCTGCTTGCTCTTCTTTAGCATGTTCCTCTTCCGTTCTTCTTTAATAAGTACTCTCTCCGTTCCTAAATACAAGTCTTTGTATAGATTCCACCATGGACTACATATGGAGCAAAATGAGTGAATCTACACTCTAAAATGTATCTGGATACATCTGTATGTGATCCATAGTGGAAATCTCCACCAAGACTTATATTTTGGAACGGAGGGAGTATGATAGTAGTACAGTATGTTCCTTGTAGTGAAGATGAGCAGGGACATTTGCAGTGTAGAGGTCTATACGGTCGGTCGGTATGTACACTTTGAACTCTTCGGGCCTCTTTGATTTGTAGGATTTTGTAAACATGGGAATAGGATTTGTAGTGGCCTGCCCACTTGAATCCTATAAGAATAGCAAGGAAATGCGGGGAGTTGTGTCGCCTTTGAGAGTTACACTGATATTAACAGTACCACACCTTCAGTTGAAGAGAGCTGGTATCCGAAGCCTTTCTAGCCGTACCGACAATACTAGCACATATATTCCAGCAAGTTCCACTTTGATGATTTTACTCTGATGCTTACGGTTTTCCCATTATATCTACACTATGATCTGTGTAGCTGCTTTGTGTCGCACTAGCAGCAGTCCACTCTTGAAGCTAAACACCGCAATGACTTACAAAATTGGCACCAAGGCATTGAGTGCCATTCTGGATGCAATGAAACTCATACGCTCCCCACCTGTTGACTCTTGTTCAGAATATGATCCTAATGACTCTTGTTCAAAATTGCCACATATAGAGAGACAACATGGAATTGCATTTCTTTGGGCACTGTGATTCATCATGAGTGGGCAACCAACATTGTATGCAATTAAGCGGAACCTCAAGAATACGCTTCCTCTTCTGTTTTTTAACATGTTCCTCTTTTGTTATTCTGTATTTAGTACATACAGTATGTTCCTTGTCAGGAAGGGGGGCAGGGGCATCTGCAGTCAACAGCTGATAGAGCTAGCATGTACTTGATCGATAGGCTTTCAATTACTAGCGGCAATACAACACCATATTTTTAAGCCAGTTCCACTTTCCCGATTTATATATCGTGGTTATGGTGTACCATTTTTATGTACACTATGATCTGCCTAGTTGCTGTGTGCTCTTGTTATCATGGTTTGGCAATAAACTCTCTATATAGTATATTTTGAACCTATCACCTGCCAACTATCCTTACTTCTGAAGCCTATTTTTTTATGTACTTGTGCCAGATTATATAAATGCATGCACCATATTACAGCACACATGAGCTCTCTCATCAGAATCCAGTGATAGCACACAAGTGTTTACAGGGGCGCCCCTATATTAGAATATCCTCTGCATTACAAAGATAATCTCACAACTATTTATGTTTTCATGGTTCTCAGATATTATACGTAATTACAGTGAATATCAGAATCTGTGCATCAGAAGAATATTGTGGAACACTGCAATGACTTACAAAATTGGCACCAAGGCATTGAGTGCCATTCTGGATGCAATGAAACTCATACGCTCCCCACCTGTAGATTCTTGTTCAGAATATGATCCTAATGACTATTCTAACCTCGAGGAGTCAAAGGCAGATGGCCTGCCATGTTCACCCATCAAGGTGCCTGCTCTAATTTGGCAAGGTTTTATTGATTGCGCGTATCTTGCATATGTTGTCTTGCATTTCTTCTACTTTGTTGCACCGCCATCTGCTTAGTTTACTCATCATATATGTCGAGATGCCATGCCCATCCATTATCAATACATATTCCATCTGTCATCATACCATGTTTTCCCACTCAAATGTTGTTCTTGTGCATCAAACATCAAAAAGGAAGAGGGTGATTGCCGAACCTGAAGGAGCACCAGCAAAGTCCTTGAAAAATGTGGTTGTGCCGAAGAAATCAGACAGTACCCCACTTAACCAGTGACACAAAACGAAGGACCCACTCCAGTAGACTGTACCCATACTTCACTGGCCACACCACTAGCCCCACCACACAGGACCTGCACTCCAGCAAAAGGTATGCCGATTTCAATTGCCATAGCACCAGCCGTACCACAGAAAAATCCCACTCCAGCAAAAAGTACAGCAAGTCCAACGGCCGAAGACCTATTCCAACTGCAGAGACGGCCAATTCCTGCAGATTGGAACCCCATTCCAGTTATTCCCAGTTTAAAAGACAATGCTTTCAATGTTGTTAGGGACTACGTGCATATATTCCCATCATTGGAAGATTATAGTGAAGACAAACACCATTTTCACATCTTCCTGTCCCACTTACGTGTAAGTGCTATTATTCATGGTGATTATTTTCCTGTTTTCTGCTGATTGAACACATCAATGATTTACATTACATTGTTGTAAGTAGGCGAGGGTCAATCTGGATAGTCATGACGAGCAAAGCTTGCTTGCGCTTTTCAAGGAAGCATTGCAGCAGTATTGGTGTTACCTGAGGAAATCACACTTTGATGGCAAGTCTATAAACGAATTTCTGGTGAAATCTCCTATTCTAAATTTAGAAGACATTGAATGGAAAAACCTTGTTATGCACTGGTCTCGTTCCGAGGATGAGGTACTGTCTATGATATCGCATGACAATTTGGACTTCTACTTTTCCGCATGTGCCTTATGGATCTTTTTTGCAGGAAATCTGCTCGAAAAAGAATTCCGGTTTGAAAAGAACGACAGGATATCGCAAATATGCTGCCCGCTGCTTTGCTCTTGTTAGTAACTGTTGTCCTGTATCACTGTACTTTCATACATACCTGGTTCATTATGTGACAGCAGTATGCATGATAGCTTGCTTATCAATTGTTCGCTCCAAATTATCTGATCTGTATGAATGGTTACATTAGTGTAGAATATATCCAATGCCAATGAAATTTTTTAGCTCTGCATTGTTCTTGTAAGTACCTGCTGTCCTTTATCAGTGTACTTATATTGATAGGTAGTTGTTCATGTACCATCACTCTGCAGCTTATTTTCCTTTACCCTCCATTTTCTACACATAAGATCTATATTTACTCTTACCATAAGGTTGGATAACACCGATGGTACTGAAGAAGTTTAGCTCTGCATTGCTCTTGGCTGTACCTTTTGCCTGTATCGCTGTACTTACATTTATAGCTACTTGGTTATGTAGCATTACTCTTCATCTTATCTTGAATATTCTCCATTTTTTCTTATATTGTCACATCTATATTTACACTTAACAAAATGTAGAATAAAGGCAATGCTTATGAAGAAGATTCTGTGGTAAACTTGTTGAATTGCCCCCCCCCCCCATCAGCATGGACAAGGGCTTTATAGAGCCTGCCTTCACCAATAATGTAAGTTTGTCCTTCTCAAGCCTTCAAACTTTGATGTGTATATTTGGTTAGGCATGACTGCAACAGCTGTTTATTTTTGGTGTTTGCATCAAATTGCATGTTTAAAGTTTATTATGTACTCCAGTTCATAAACAAAAGTTTGTCCTTCTCAATTTCAGTTTTCAGTTGTACAACCAAGTTCCTTCTTCATACCATGTAAATTAAACTATACAGAGCAAGTGATCTTATTTTGCCAATCTGAAATGGGATAAATTGACAGCACACTAACCATTGATACTTATGAGTTCTTGATCTGTAATCCAGTGGTGTCGTGAAGCTGCCAACTCCTTCACAATGTCATTTCCTGCCATATCTTGACCTGAACAATACCATATTGTGTTAATGCTATTTTAAACTGTCACTTTATTCGTCAGTAAGAAATGTGATGAACTGTCAGCACTGATACTTATATGTGCAAAACCTGTCATCTGTCTGCTTGTGTATCTTTCAGAGTGAGGAGGATATAAGTGTCAGACAAGTGCAGTCTCACCAGCTTGCTCAGCTGCTTGCGCTGCAGCTCCCGAGCAGGGCTAACCTTTCTTGAACTCTATTGAAGTGCTGTCGGTTTTGTATATTATTTTGTCGGCGTGTTTAGTTGCACTGGTGGCGATCTTTGATGCCCAGTGTATGTAATCTGCTGTCTGCTTGTGCTTTATTATCGTAGTGGCGAACTTTGATGCCCAGTGGATGTAATATGCCGTAATTTCATTATTGTATAGTCTAGGTTTTTTCTTATTCATGATGTTGCAGTTATTTTACTGTATATATATCCTGTCTTCGCAATAAACCGGCCAAACCGTAAAATTACGGTACATAATCGGGCCGTCATGCAAATCACCATGTATGATCCGCATCATGGGCCCCATCATCTTGGTCCGTTAACAGGCCTAAATGTAAACTGGCCCACTAGTAGATTCGGGCCTTTAATAGGCCGAGTAAACTGCCGGCCCTATTTTCCCAAGAAAACTCAATGGGCCTTTAGGAGGCTGAAAAGTAGGTTGGGCCTGAAACGTGCCGAACAGCTCACGGGCCGGCAGCAGGCCGAAATAGACCCCAGCCCATGAATGTGCCAATCAAATTATGCGCTTATAACAGGCCAAAATTGTCTCGGTCCTTGTTTGGCCCAATCAGATTATCGGCTGCGAGCAGGCCGGATGCAAACCGGGTCGTAGTTAGGCCCAACTATATCATGGGCTTTTAATAGGCCGAAATTAATATAGGGCCGAAATGTTAAACGGGCCCTTAACAGGCTGAAACTAATATCAGGCCGAATTACTAAATGTGCCTTTAGCAAGTGGGCCCAAAAGCATAGCGTCCAGTTGACGGGCCGAATCTGATATGGGCCATAATTTAGCCCAAAGCCTCTTAAAGGGCCGGACCTGATCTGGGCCGTAATTTGGCCCAGAATGTGGTAGGCTTTTAACGGGTCGGATCTCATATGGGCCATTATTAGGCCCGGAACGTGGCAGGCCATTAATGGACCGGATCAAATATGGGCCGACATTTGGCCCAAAACATGGCAGCCGTTAATGGGCCGACCTACTAGGGTCCGCAAAATCTTGTGGGCCTATAGCTAGGCCGGCCCATTAATGTCGGCAAAATCTCGTGGGCCTTTAGCTGGGCCGGCCCATTATGGTCCACAAAAATCTTGTGGGCCTTCACCTGGGCCGGCCCATTATGGCCCGCAAAAATCTTGGGGGCCTTTGTTGGGGAACGTAGTAATTTCAAAAAATTTCCTACGCACACGCAAGATCATGGTGATGCATAGCAACGAGAGGGGAGAGTGTTGTCCACGTACCCTCGTAGAGCGAAAGCGGAAGCGTTATCACAACGCGGTTGATGTAGCCGTACGTCTTCACGATCCGACCGATCAAGTACCGAACGCACGGCACCTCCGAGTTCAGCACACGTTCAGCTCGATGACGTCCCTCGAACTCCGATCCAGCCGAGTGTTGAGGGAGAGTTTCGTCAGCACGACGGCGTGGTGACGATGATGATGTTTTACCGACGCAGGGCTTCGCCTAAGCTCCGCAACGATATTATCGAGGTGTAATATGCTGGAGGGGGGCACCGCACACGGCTAAAATATCGTATATCAATTGTGTGTCCAGAGGTGCCCCCCTGCCCCCGTATATAAAGGAGCAAGGGGGGAGGCCGGCTGCCCTTGGGGCGCGTCAAGGAGAGGGGGGGAGTCCTCCTCCTAGTAGGAGTAGGACTCCCCTTTCCTAGTCCAACTAGGAAGAGAGAGGGGGAAGGAAAGACAGGGAGAGGGAGAGGGAAAGAGGGGCCGTGCCCCCTCCCCAAGTCCAATTCGGACTCCTCATGGGAGGGGGCGCGCCACCTCCTGGCTGCTTCCCTCTCTCTCCCCTCAGGCCCACTAAGGCCCAATACTTCCCCGGGGGGAGTCCGGTAACCCCTCCGGCACTCCGGTTTTATCCGAAACTTCTCCGGAACACTTCCGGTGTCCGAATATAGTCGTCCAATATATCAATCTTTATGTCTTGACCATTTCGAGACTCCTCGTCATGTCTGTGATCACATCCGGGACTCCGAACAACCTTCGGTACATCAAAATATATAAACTCATAATATAACTGTCATTGTAACGTTAAGCGTGCGGACCCTACGGGTTCGAGAACTATGTAGACATGACCGAGACACCTCTCCGGTCAATAACCAATAGCGGAACCTGGATGCTCATATTGGTTCCTACATATTCTACGAAGATCTTTATCGGTCAAACCGCATAACAACATACGTTGTTCCCTTTGTCATCGGTATGTTACTTGCTTGAGATTCGATCGTCGGTATCTCGATACCTAGTTCAATATCGTTACCGGCAAGTCTCTTTACTCGGTCCGTAATACATCATCCCACAACTAACTCATTAGTTACAATGCTTGCAAGGCTTATAGTGATGTGCATTACCGAGTGGGCCCAGAGATACCTCTCCGACAATCGGAGTGACAAATCCTAATCTCGAAATACGCCAACCCAACAAGTACCTTTGGAGACACCTGTAGAGCACCTTTATAATCACCCAGTTACGTTGTGACGTTTGGTAGCACACAAAGTGTTCTTCCGGTAAACGGGAGTTGCATAATCTCATAGTCATAGGAACATGTATAAGTCATGAAGAAAGCAATAGCAACATACTAAACGATCGAGTGCTAAGCTAACGGAATGGGTCAAGTCAATCACGTCATTCTCCTAATGAGGTGATCTCGTTAATCAAATGACAACTCATGTCTATGGCTAGGAAACATAACCATCTTTGATTAACGAGCTAGTCAAGTAGAGGCATACTAGTGACACACTGTTTGTCTATGTATTCACACATGTATTACGTTTCCCGGTTAATACAATTCTAGCATGAATAATAAACATTTATCATGATATCAGGTAATAAATAATACTTTATTATTGCCTCTAGGGCATATTTCCTTCAGTCTCCCACTTGCACTAGAGTCAATAATCTAGATTACACAGTAATGATTCTTACACCCATGGAGTCTTGGTTCTGATCATGTTTTGCTCGTGGGAGAGGCTTAGTCAATGGGTCTGCAACATTCAGATCCGTATGTATCTTGCAAATTTCTATGTCTCCCACCTGGACTAAATCCCGGATGGAATTGAAGCGTCTTTTGATGTGCTTGGTTCTCTTGTGAAATCTGGATTCCTTTACTAAGGCAATTGCACCAGTATTGTCACAAAAGATTTTCATTGGTCCCGATGCACTAGGTATGACACCTAGATCGGATATGAACTCCTTCATCCAGACTCCTTCATTTGCTGCTTCCGAAGCAGCTATGTACTCCGCTTCACACGTAGATCCCGCCACGACACTTTGCTTAGAACTGCACCAACTGACAGCTCCACCGTTCAATGTAAATACGTATCCGGTTTGCGATTTAGAATCGTCCGGATCAGTGTTAAAGCTTGCATCAATGTAACCACTTACGATGAGCTCTTTGTCACCTCCATAAATGAGAAACATATCCTTAGTCCTTTTCAGGTATTTCAGGATGTTCTTGACCGCTGTCCAGTGATCCACTCCTGGATTACTTTGGTACCTCCCTGCTAAACTTATAGCAAGGCACACAACAGGTCTGGTACATAGCATTGCATACATGATAGAGGCTATGGCTGAAGCATAGGGAACATCTTTCATCTTCTCTCTATCTTCCGCAGTGGTCGGGCATTGAGTCTTACTCAATCTCACACCTTGTAGTACAGGCAAGAACCCTTTCTTTGCTTGATCCATTTTGAACTTCTTCAAAACTTTGTCAAGGTATGTGCTCTGTGAAAGTCCAATTAAGCGTCTTGATCTATCTCTATAGATCTTAATGCCTAATATATATGCAGCTTCACCGAGGTCTTTCATTGAAAAACTCTTATTCAAGTATCCCTTTATGCTATCCAGAAATTCTATATCATTTCCAATCAACAATATGTCATCCACATATAATATCAGAAATGCTACTGAGCTCCCACTCACTTTCTTGTAAATACAGGCTTCTCCAAAAGTCTGTATAAAACCAAATGCTTTGATCACACTATCAAAGCGTTTATTCCAACTCCGAGAGGCTTGCACCAGTCCATAAATGGATCGCTGGAGCTTGCACACTTTGTTAGCTCCCTTTGGATCGACAAAACCTTCCGGTTGCATCATATACAACTCTTCTTCCAGAAATCCATTCAGGAATGCAGTTTTGACATCCATTTGCCAAATTTCATAATCATAAAATGCGGCAATTGCTAACATGATTCGGACAGACTTAAGCATCGCTACGGGTGAGAAGGTCTCATCGTAGTCAATCCCTTGAACTTGTCGAAAACCTTTCACAACAAGTCGAGCTTTATAGACAGTAACATTACCATCATCGTTAGTCTTCTTCTTGAAGATCCATTTATTTTCAATGGCTTGCCGACCATCGGGCAAGTCAACCAAATTCCATACTTTGTTCTCATACATGGATCCCATCTCGGATTTCATGGCTTCAAGCCATTTTGCGGAATCTGGGCTCACCATCGCTTCTTCATAGTTCGTAGGTTCGTCATGGTCTAGTAACATAACCTCCAGAACAGGATTATCGTACCACTCTGGTGCGGATCTTGATCTAGTTGACCTACGAGGTTTAGTTATAACTTGATCTGAAGTTTCATGATCATTATCATTAACTTCCTCACTAATTGGTGTAGGTGTCACAGAAACTGATTTCTGTGATGATCTACTTTCCAATAAGGGAGCAGGTACAGTTACCTCATCAAGTTCTACTTTCCTTCCACTCACTTCTTTCGAGAGAAACTCCTTCTCTAGAAAGGATCCATTCTTAGCAACGAATATCTTGCCTTCGGCCTTTGGGTATCCTATGAAGACACATTTCTCCGATTTAGGTTCGAGCTTATCAGGTTGAAGTTTCTTCACATAAGCATCGCAACCCCAAACTTTAAGATACGACAACTTTGGTTTCTTGCCAAACCATAGTTCATAAGGCGTCGTCTCAACGGATTTCGATGGTGTCCTATTTAGAGTGAATGCAGCCGTCTCTAAAGCATAACCCCAAAATGATAGCGGTAAATCAGTAAGAGACATCATAGATCGCACCATATCTAATAAAGTACGATTACGACGTTCGGACACACCATTACGCTGTGGTGTTCCGTGTGGCGTGAGTTGCGAAACTATTCCGCATTGTTTCAAATGTAAGCCAAACTCGTAACTTAAATATTTTCCTCCACGATCTGATCGTATAAACTTTATTTTCTTGTTACGATGATTTTCAACTTCACTCTGAAATTCTTTGAACTTTTCAAATGTTTCAGACTTATGTTTCATTAAGTAGATATACCCATATCTGCTCAAATCATCTGTGAAGGTGAGAAAATAACGATATCCGCCACGAGCCTCAATATTCATCGGACCACATACATCTGTATGTATGATTTCCAATAAATCTGTTGCTCTCTCCATAGTTCCGGAGAACGGTGTTTTAGTCATCTTGCCCATGAGGCATGGTTCGCAAGTACCAAGTGATTCATAATCAACTGATTCCAAAAGTCCATCAGTATGGAGTTTCTTCATGTGCTTTACACCGATATGACCTAAACGGCAGTGCCACAAATAAGTTACACTATCATTATCAACTCTGCATCTTTTGGCTTCAATACTATGAATATGTGTATCACCACTATCGAGATTCAACAACAATAGACCACTCTTCAAGGGTGCATGACCATAAAAGATATTACTCATATAAATAGAACAACCATTATTCTCTGATTTAAATGAATAACCGTCTCGCATCAAACAAGATCCAGATATAATGTTCATGCTCAACGCTGGCACCAAATAACAATTATTCAGGTCTAATACTAATCCCGAAGGTAGATGTAGAGGTAGCGTGCCGACGGCGATCACATCGACTTTGGAACCATTTCCCACGCGCATCGTCACCTCGTCCTTAGCCAATCTTCACTTAATCTGTAGCCCCTGTTTCGAGTTGCAAATATTAGCAACAGAACCAGTATCAAATACCCAGGTGCTACTGCGAGCATTAGTAAGGTACACATCAATAACATGTATATCACATATACCTTTGTTAACCTTGCCATCCTTCTTATCCACCAAATACTTGGGGAAGTTCCGCTTCCAGTGACCAGTCTGCTTGTAGTAGAAGCACTCAGTTTCAGGCTTAGGTCCAGACTTGGATTTCTTCTCCTGAACAGCAACTTGCTTGCTGTTCTTCTTGAAGTTCCCCTTCTTCTTCCCTTTGCCCTTTTTCTTGAACTAGTGGTTTTACTGACCATCAACACTTGATGCTCCTTTTTGATTTCTACCTCCGCTGCCTTTAGCATTGTGAAGAGCTCGGGAATTGTCTTATCCATCCCTTGCATGTTATAGTTCATCAAGAAGCTCTTGTAGCTTGGTGGCAGTGATTGAAGAATTCTGTCAATGACGCTATCATCCGGAAGATTAACTCCCAGTTGAATCAAGTGATTATTATACCCAGACATTCTGAGTATATGCTCACTGACAGAACTATTCTCTTCCATCTTGCAGCTGTAGAACTTATTGGAGACTTCATATCTCTCAATCCGGGCATTTGCTTGAAATATTAACTTCAACTCCTGGAACATCTCATATGCTCCATGACGTTCAAAACATCGTTGAAGACCCGGTTCTAAGCCGTAAAGCATGGCACACTGAACTATCGAGTAGTCATCAGCTTTGCTCTGCCAGACGTTCATAACTTCTGGTGTTGCTCTTGCAGGAGGCTTGGCACCTAGCGGTGCTTCCAGGACGTAATTCTTCTGTGCAGCAATGAGGATAATCCTCAAGTTACGGACCCAGTCCGTGTAATTGCTACCATCATCTTTCAACTTTGCTTTCTCAAGGAACGCATTAAAATTCAACGGAACAACAACACGGGCCATTTATCTACAATTAACATAGACAAGCAAGATACTATCAGGTACTAAGTTCATGATAAATTCAAGTTCAATTAATCATATTACTTAAGAACTCCCACTTAGATAGACATCCCTCTAATCATCTAAGTAATTACGTGATCCAAATCAACTAAACCATGTCCGATCATCACGTGAGATGGAGTAGTTTCAATGGTGAACATCACTATGTTGATCATATCTACTATATGATTCACGCTCAACCTTTCGGTCTCCGTGTTCCGAGGCCATATCTGCATATGCTAGGCTCGTCAAGTTTAACCTGAGTATTCCGCGTGTGCAACTGTTTTGCACCCGTTGTATTTGAACGTAGAGCCTATCACACCCGATCATCACGTGGTGTCTCAGCACGAAGAACTTTCGCAACGGTGCATACTCAGGGAGAACACTTTTATCTTGAAATTTTAGTGAGAGATCATCTTATAATGCTACCGTCAATCAAAGCAAGATAAGATGCATAAAATATTAACATCACATGCAATCAATATAAGTGATATGATATGGCCATCATCATCTTGTGCTTGTGATCTCCATCTCCGAAGCACCGTCATGATCACCATCGTCACCGGCGCGACACCTTGATCTCCATCGTAGTATCGTTGTCGTCTCGCCAACTTATTGCTTTTACGACTATCGCTACCGCTTAGTGATAAAGTAAAACAATTACATGGCGATTGCATTGCATACAATAAAGCGACAACCATATGGCTCCTACCAGTTGCCGCTAACTCGGTTACAAAACATGATCATCTCATACAATAAAATATAGCATCATGTCTTGACCATATCACATCACAACATCCCTGCAAAAACAAGTTAGACGTCCTCTACTTTGTTGTTGCAAGTTTTACGTGGCTGCTATGGGCTTAGCAAGAACCGTTCTTACCTATGCATCAAAACCACAACGATAGTTTGTCAAGTTGGTGTTGTTTTGACCTTCGCAAGGACCGGGCGTAGCCACACTCGGTTCAACTAAAGTGAGAGAGACAGACACACGCCAGTCACCTTTAAGCAACGAGTGCTCGCAACGGTAAAACCACTCTCGCGTAAGCGTACGCGTAATGTCGGTCCGGGCCGCTTCATCTCACAATACCGCTGAACCAAAGTATGACATGCTGGTAAGCAGTATGACTTATATTGCCCACAACTCACTTGTGTTCTACTCGTGCATAGCATCAACGCATAAAACCAGGCTCGGATGCCACTGTTGGGGAACGTAGTAATTTCAAAAAAATTCCTACGCACACGCAAGATCATGGTGATGCATAGCAACGAGAGGGGAGAGTGTTGTCCACGTACCCTCGTAGACCGAAAGCGGAAGCGTTATCACAACGCGGTTGATGTAGTCGTACGTCTTCACGATCCGACCGATCAAGTACCCAACGCACGGCACCTCCGAGTTCAGCACACGTTTAGCTCGATGACGTCCCTCGAACTCCGATCCAGCCGAGTGTTGAGGGAGAGTTTCGTCAGCACGACGACGTGGTGACGATGATGATGTTCTACCGACGCAGGGCTTCGCCTAAGCTCCGCAACGATATTATCGAGGTGTAATATGCTGGAGGGGGGCACCGCACACGGCTAAAATATCGTATATCAATTGTGTGTCCAGAGGTGCCCCCCTGCCCCGTATATAAAGGAGCAAGGGGGAGGCCGGCTGCCCTTGGGGTGCGCCAAGGAGAGGGGGGAGTCCTCCTCCTAGTAGGAGTAGGACTCCCCTTTCCTAGTCCAACTAGGAAGAGAGAGGGGGAAGGAACGAGAGGGAGAGGGAGAGGGAAAGATGGGCCGCGCCCCCCTCCCCAAGTCCAATTCGGACTCCTCATGGGACGGGGCGCGCCACCTCGTGGCTGCTGCCCTCTCTCTCCCCTCAGGCCCACTAAGGCCCAATACTTCCCCGGTGGGATTCCGCTGACCCCCCCGGCACTCCGGTTTTATCCGAAACTTCTCCGAAACACTTCCGGTGTCCGAATATAGTCGTCCAATATATCAATCTTTATGTCTCGACCATTTCAAGACTCCTCGTCATCTCCGTGATCACATCCGGGACTCCGAACAACCTTCGGTACATCAAAATATATAAACTCATAATATAACTGTCATCGTAACGTTAAGCGTGCGGACCCTACGGGTTCGAGAACTATGTAGACATGACCGAGACACCTCTCCGGTCAATAACCAATAGCGGAACCTGGATGCTCATATTGGTTCCTACATATTCTACGAAGATCTTTATCGGTCAAACCGCATAACAACATACGTTGTTCCCTTTGTCATCGGTATGTTACTTGCCTGAGATTCGATCGTCGGTATCTCGATACCTAGTTCAATCTCATTACCGGCAAGTCTCTTTACTCGTTCCGTAATACATCATCCCACAACTAACTCATTAGTTACAATGCTTGCAAGGCTTATAGTGATGTGCATTACCGAGTGGGCCCAGAGATACCTCTCCGACAATCGGAGTGACAAATCCTAATCTCGAAATACGCCAACCCAACAAGTACCTTTGGAGACACCTGTAGAGCACCTTTATAATCACCCACTTACGTTGTGACGTTTGGTAGCACACAAAGTGTTCTTCCGGTAAACGGGAGTTGCATAATCTCATAGTCATAGGAACATGTATAAGTCATGAAGAAAGCAATAGCAACATACTAAACGATCGAGTGCTAAGCTAACGGAATGGGTCAAGTCAATCACGTCATTCTCCTAATGAGGTGATCTCGTTAATCAAATGACAACTCATGTCTATGGCTAGGAAACATAACCATCTTTGATTAACGAGCTAGTCAAGTAGAGGCATACTAGTGACACACTGTTTGTCTATGTATTCACACATGTATTATATTTCCCGGTTAATACAATTCTAGCATGAATAATAAACATTTATCATGATATAAGGAAATAAATAATACTTTATTATTGCCTCTAGGGCATATTGCCTTCAGCCTTTACCTGGGCCGGCCCATTATGGCCCGCAAAATCTTGTGGGCCTTTAGCTGGGCCGGCCCATTTAAACTTTATGGGCCACTTTTGGGCCGGTCCACGTGTTAACATATCATAGGCGCATCTCGCCCATTGGATGAGTGACACCTGTGCCAACACGAAGCTGACACGTGTTTCCTACAACCAATGATGATTTTACACGTGGAAAATTCCCATTGGTCTGGTCTGTTAACGGGTTATCGGATCGAAAACCGGAGCCGATAGCTTAACGGTGTTCTGTTACGGTGGATGCCACATGTTGGTCACCCTTGACGAAAGCACTTTTGTGACGCGCGATTTATCGTCATGGAAGTGGACACTTCCGTGATGATAATTTTGGTAATGTCATGGAACACTTCTATGACAGCACATGTATGACTATCTTGATTCTGTCATAAATTTATCATGAATGTACATGCATGACAGAAAACGTGACCTACTGTGACAAACACGTATCATCACGGAAGTGTATTTTTTTTGTAGTGGTCCCCCATGCCCGCTGCCGCACGCCTAGGTACCGACTCTGTGCCGGTGGCGGCATGAGGAGGTCAGGGAAGCCGGCGAGCCTACCGGATGGGGCCCGCTCGAGGAAGCACTGCGACGGCGGCATGAGGAAGAAGCATCGGTGATGCGCTCGTGGCGGCACGGATCCGCGCTGCAGATAGGTGGTGTGGAGTGGTGGCCACAGGATCTGGCCATGACGGCAGTGGCGGGGGTGCGGGAATGTTGGGGGAGTCGTCGGCGAGGGGGATTGGGGGAGGGGAGAACAGGCAGAGGTTGGTGCAGAAGCGGTGGCGAAACTTTACTCCACCGAAGAGCCAAGGAGTAAAATTTACTCCTCTAATCGGTTGGTTTTAGGGGGTCGATAGTGTTGCTCTAAGATGCCCCAGGAGCAATGATACGTCTCCAACGTATCTATAATTTTTTATAGTTCCATGCTATTATATTATCTGTTTTGGATGTTTTATATGCATTAATATGCTATTTTATATTATTTTTGGGACTAACCTATTAACCTAGAGCCCAGTGCCAATTCCTGTTTTTTCCTTGTTTTTGAGCTTCGCAGAGAAGGAATACCAAACGGAGTCCAAACGGAATAAAACCTTCGCGATGATTTTTCTTGGACCAAAAGACACCCAGTAGACTTGGAGTGCAAGTCGAAAGAGCCACGAGGCGGCCACAAGGGGGAGGGCGCGCCCCTGCCTTGTGGGCCCCTCGGTGACCCCCTGACCTAGATCTTCCTCCTATATATTCACATATATTCCCAAACCACCAGAAGCATCCACGAAAACACTTTTCCACCGCCGCAACCTTCTATTCCCATGAGATCCCATCTAGGGGCCTTTTCCGGCCTCCTGTCAAAGGGGGATTCGATCACGGAGGGCTTCTACATCAACTCTATTGCCCTTCTGATGAAGCGTGAGTAGTTTACCCCAGACCTACGGGTCCATAGCTAGTAGCTAGATGGCTTATTCTCTCTCTTTGATTCTCAATACCATGTTCTCCTCGATGTTCTTAGAGATCTATCCGATGTAATCTTCTTTTGCGGTGTGTTTGTCGAGATCCGATGAACTGTGGATTTATGATCATCTTATCTATGAATATTATTTGACTCCTCTCTGAGTTCTTCTATGCATGATTTGGTATCTTTGTAATTCTCTTCGAACTATCGGTTTGGTTTGGCCAACTAGATTGGTTTTCTTACAATGGGAGAAGTGCTTAGCTTTGGGTTCAATCTTGCGGTGTCATTTCCAGTGATAGTAGGGGCAGCAAGGCACGTATTGTATTGTTGCCATCGAGGATAAAAAGATGGGGTTCACATCATATGGCTTGAGTTTATTCCTCTACATCATGTCATCTTACTTAATGTGTTACTCTGTTCTTCATGAACTTAATACTCTAGATGCAGGCAGGAGTCGGTCGATGTGTGGAGTATTTCGGTCTACTTGACACGGACGTGATGCCTATATTTCATAATCATTGCCATTGATATCATCATAACTTTGCGCTTTTCTATCAATTGCTCGACAGTAATTTGTTCACCCACCGTATTATTTGCTATCTTGAGAGAAGCCACTAGTGAAACCTATGGCCTCCGGGTCTATTTTCCATCATATAAGTTTTCGATCTACTATTTTCCATCATATAAGTTTCCGATCTACTATTTTGCAATCTTTTATTTTCAGATCTATAAATCAAAAATACCAAAAAAAATTACTTTATCTTTTGTTTAGTTTCATCTATCTCTATTAGATCTCACTTTTGCAAGTGACCGTGAAGGGATTGACAACCCCTTTATCGCGTTGGGTGCAAGGTGTTTGATTGTTTGTGCAGGTATTGGTGATTTGTGCGTTGTCTCCTACTAGATTGATACCTTGGTTCTCTAACTGAGGGAAATACTTATCTCTACTTTGCTGCATCACCCTTTCCTCTTCAAGAGAAAAACCAACGCAAGCTCAAGAAGTAGCAAGCAACTGCGCCAGACCTGCTTACTGACGCCTTACTCGTTGTGCAACTATCGTCGGGGAGCCCGGATCAACTCGTCTGGAAGTGGACTGCGGAAGGTGTGTACTCGGCGAGCTCTACCTACAGGCTGTTCTTTGTCGGCCTCATGCTCTTCCTTGACGGGAAAGCCCTCTGGAAGGCTTGGGCACCGGCCGAGTGCAAACTCCTGGCCATGCGGAGGAGGCGCTGGACGGCCGATCAACGTCTACAGCATGGCATGTCGTCCCATGTCATGTGCCCATTGTGCGACCAGGCGGCGGAAACTGCGGGCCATCCCGCCTAGGGATGCATCTATACTAGGGAGGTGTGGCATTCGACACTTGCTCATTGCGGGCTAGGCCATCTCGTTCCGGCACCTAACAACTCGCTCATCGAATGGTGGCTGGGTAGTCGTCATCTAGTTACTCCTGCGCTGCATAAGGGTTTCGACTCTGTGGCCATCCTCACCGTGTGGATGCTCTGGAAGGAGCACAACAAACGCGTCTTCCAACGCTCAGCAGTCGTGGCTCGGGAGCTTTGTCGGCGTATCAAAGAGGAAACCAGGTTGTGGAAGATCTCGGGAGCAAAAAGGCTGGACCATATTTGGAGATAGTTTCCTCTCCTTTGTAGGGTGTTGTCTTTCTTAGTGCGACATTCTACTTGCTTGCCAGGCACAGTTGCATCGTCCCCTGTAAACGTGGCCTGCCGTTGGACACTCTGTACTAATTTTCTTTCCTCTAATACATGGGCACGCAAGCCTTTTGCGTGTCAAAAAAAAGCCCCAGGAGCCACCGATGCGCCTAGACTAGTACTACTAACTGGAGTATCAAGCTCTACAGTAGTCGAATTGTTACAGCCATGTAGAGCAGGCGAGCAGCTGTAGAATATCGTGAGGACAAGTCAATGAGTGTAAACAGACCCACGCTTTCAGACCACATTAGTCGCCACGTCCAATCCAACAGGGTCTGAATTTATAAAGCCATCTACTCCTAACTCCTAGCTGCATGGAAATACACCCACCAAACGAAAACACACACACACCAAACGAATACAAGGACGAGGTGGCATCACGTGCGCGAGCAGTCGCGGACGACGACCACGACGACTATGCGCTGTACTATGTGCTTGAGTGGTTCCAGAATTACGAATTACAAAAAAGTGGTTCCGCGTGTGGTCTGACGATGTGCACGTAGCAGGGGATGATGAGCGGCGTGAGGGCTCGGAGCAGGCGCGGGATGGCGCCGTACCGGCGCAACAGTGCGAGAATATACGGTGCCTGCCATCTGCCTTCTCTCGCGAAAACGAACTTGTAGACACCTCAAATCAAAGCACAGTCCGTGTCCGGCCACGCTGAAGATTTGCAAGACTGAAGGGCTGGTTCTAGGCCTAACCATGCCACACTTTGCATATAATATTATCATACTTGTTTAAGAGTTTTTTAAAATGAAAGTCACAAGTTGGCAAACCACAAGGGGCTGTTTGGTTCTCACAAAATGTAGCAAAGGTAATCATTTTTCGTGAACTTTGTGGAATTTCCTAAAAAAGGGTTACTTTTAAGAAACGATGTGAACGGTTCCTACGTTGAGTACCATGATTATTTAGTAAAGATAGAATAAAGTAGGATTTATTTTAGTTGTCTTGTACTTTAAATGGTCATATATACGCCCACGAGGCTCAATGCAGGGCCAGGCAACTGGGGCCATGGCTTGGGCCGTGGCTGTGCACCCATTCATTGACTGTAGCAAGTTCTAGTACTATGGGAACTGTAGCTAGTGTAGCTTAGGCTGTTGGCCCGCGCTGGCTACGCCACTGGCTCAAGCAATTCAACAATGATTTCATTAATCTCCTTCTACTTCTTCTACATGGTATTAGCCTAACATCGATCCCAACCCTAGCCGTTGTCGTCGCTTCCGCATTGTGCCGCCCCTAGGATGGCCAACCTCCATGATCCCGGTCCGTAATTAGGATTCGCCCGCCGACGTGTTGATTGGCTGCCTTAAAAAGTTTTTTCTAATTCATTGTTTGGGATTTTTCTCTCTCTCGATTGATTGATCGATATTATTTTTCTTTGATTTTCTGATCTATGAGCGGTTTACGGCCGCCCATCGTCGTTCGTCATCCATGCCTCTACTCGATCGTCGCTGCTGACTCTCGCCTTCACCGGCTACAACGCGTGCGCTGATGCGGTGGCCAGTCGCGTCCTACACTGGCCCTTCGTTGGGCGCGTGTGCATGCTGGATGGTGTGGACGCCGCTAGCGCCTGCCCACCAGGCCACCTGGATCCACACCGCTACGTGATGCATCACGTGCGGGTGTGCTTGGGTGCACCATGCATCCGTGCACATCGCCGGTTTTCGTCCGGCCGCGCGACTGCTTGCATTCCTTCAGGAATCGTGTCGTTTGTCCAAGTCTTCACGATCTCGCTCGTTGCATCTCCCATCTGCCGCAGCTTCGCAAGATCCAGAAGATTTCCGTCGAGTACTCGCACATCTCCGCCGATCAAGCAATGGACTGTAGCTGCATTGTTTCTTCGAACCGCGATGTTGACAATCCATGGTTCTCCTTGCGGCTGCATTGACCCGCCTGCTGCGGCTGCGCCACTCTTTTGGGCCGTAGTGCCATGGCCCGCGGTTCACTGTCGCCCCGAGGACGTCCACTCTATATCGTCCTTGTGGCTTCACCCACCCCCGCTCTGTCGCCGCGTCGCCCCATCGGGCCGTAGCGAGTATGGCACGCGGTCCTTGTCGCCGTCCTGTGGTTCTTCCCACGGTTGCACCGACCAGCGCGCTGTCGCTGCGTCGTCCCTTTGGGCGGGAGTGCCGCGGCCTGTGGTCCACTTCGTCGCCCCGAGGCCGTCCGCTCCAGACCGTCCCCTTGGCATCGCCAACCCTCACGTTGCCACTATGTCGGCCCATCGGATTGTAGCGAGCGTGACACGTAGTCCCTGCCGCCACTCTAAGGTCTTCCCCACCGTCGCCCCGACCCGTGCGTTGCCGCTGCGTGGCCCCTTCGGGTCGTAGTGCCGCGGCATGTGGTCCACTTCGCCGTCCACGCACATTGACTTCTGTGTGGTATCCGTCGCGCCACCTTCCTAGGCGCGGGAACGCCAGTGTTCATGTTGGTCTTTGTCATGCTATCGGGTTCTTCCTCGCCTACTTCGAGCACCGCCGTCGTTCTCCTAACCTAGCCGCCACCGCCTCCTCAGGCTGCCGCCGCAGCTCTTTTTCGTGGTCCACGACGGCTACCTTGACACCGGCCACCCCGACTCGATATCGACCACTGCGTCACTCGCACGGCTACCTCGACCACGCCTACACCACCCTATGCTCTCGGCTACCTCGACAACACACAAAGGTATATCGCCTTGCTTGAGCGACCTCGGCGGTTTTCACTCCAGCCACAACTTTCGCAATGCATCGACTGTTACGACTGTGGGCGGATGTCCGTCGGCTTACCTTCGGATTATTCTCCATTCCCACCATCTGCGTTGCTATCATTGTGACTGCGGGGGATGTTGAGTATCATGATTATTTAGGAAAGATATGATAGACTAGGATTTCTTCTACCTTGTCTTGTACTCCAAAATGGTCATGTATTCCTATATATACACCCACGAGGCTCAAGCAATACAACAACGATTCCATCAATCTCCCTCTATTCCTTCTACAATCAGATTATGGGGCATCTCCCTCAAACCGCCCGCATATGTCCGGAGGGCACGGTTTGAACGTGTTTCCCATCCAATGCAGTCATGTATATGTCCGCCTGCTGGTGACACCCCTGGCCCACCCAAAACTCTCTCTCGTGCCCTTTACCAGTGGAAGCAGTTACCCGCATTCCTACCGCTCTAGAGCGGCCACTCAGTATTGACATCGGTACAGAGCAGACGTGACCTGTCGCTGGCACCGACATTGAATCGGCTCCCCGACTGAGGGCGCCGCTTGAGCCGCCCACGCCGAGTCCTCGGTGACCGCGTCTGTTCAATTCTGGAGAGACGTTAATGGACGGGACAAGGTGGCTATCTACCGCGCATGATCAATGTCGGTCTGCCACCATTAAATAGGCATGTCGGGCGAGAAACCAACTCCGGTGCCCGTGCATTGAAATGGAGGAAATATACCCTAGAGGCAATAATAAAGTTGTTATTTTGTATTTCCTTATTCGTGATAAATGTTTATTATCCATGCTAGAATTGTATTAACCAGAAACTTGATACATGTGTGGGTACATAGACAAAACACCGTGTCCCTAGTAAGCCTCTACTAGACTAGCTCGTTAATCAAAGATGGTTAAGTTTCCTAGCCATAGACACGTGTTGTCATTTGATGAACATGATCACATCATTAGGAGAATGATGTGATGGACATGACCCATCCGTTAGCTTAGCATATTGATCGTTCAGTATTATTGCTATAGCTTTCTTCATGTCATATACATATTCCTTTGACTATGAGATTATGCAACTCCCGAATACCGGAGGAATGCCCTGTGTGCTATCAAACGTCACAACGTAACTGGGTGATTATAAAGATGCTCTACAGGTATCTCTGAAGGATTTGTCACTCCGAGTATCAGAGAGGTATCTCTGGGCCCTCTCGGTAATACACATCATAAGAAGCCTTGCAAGCAATGTGACTAATGAGTTAGTTGTGGGATGATGTATTATGGAACGAGTAAAGAGACTTACCGGTAACGAGATTGAAGTAGGTATGAAGATACTCACGATCGAAAGCACATGGAACGCCCAAAAAACCCAATTGGAACCCCCTACCTTTAAGCAGTGCACTGCCCGGGCAAAACGGATACACCCTTACGAGGCATCCGATCATAAGCCCATCGGCAAGAAAAACAAACCCCTTGCGGGACACAAGTCCGTTCTTGACGAACTCCTGGACAAACCATGTCAGATACATGCGACGCCGAGCACCGAACCAACTCACAACCTTCGGGCATGTTGGGCACTCCGGCAAGTGGCTAAAAGCGGCGAGGCCATCCTCACCACCACTACTCCAGAGAAGCACTCTCCGGAGGATGATGATCTTAACGTCTTTATGGTCTTTGAGACCTTCTCTTCAAATAATCAGTGTAAAAGGGCACTCTGGGACCTCGCCGAAATTAACCAAGCAACCGCAATGAGCCCATGGAACGACGCGGCAATAACTTTCACCGCCGCCGACGAACCAAGGGCCCGATCAGTCCGAGCACCCACCGCCTTGGTTCTAAACCCAATTGTGGACGGCTTTCAACATACCAAAGTGCTCATGGACGGCGCAGTGGACTTAACCTCATCTACGAGGACACGCTCGACAAAATGCATGTTGACAGAGCACGCATCAAGCACAACAGTAGCACCTTTCGAGGCATCATCCCCAGTCGAGAAGCACGATGTTCGGGGAATATCAAACTTGATGTAGTATTCGGCACGCCTGAGAATTACAGGTCCGAAGAGTTTCTCTTCCACGTGGCTCCCTTCAATAGCGGATATCACGCCCTTTTAGGGCGGGACGCTTTCTCGCGCTTCCAAGCCATACCCCATTACGGGTACATGAAGCTTAAAATGTCGGGGCCCAATGGAATAATCACAGTTACAAGTGATCCGGATGAAGCACTCCGCGCTGAAAACAAAACCGCATCCTTGGCCCTTGAGGCACTGTCCGAAGCCCTTGCGGCCGAAGAACTAACCACCCTGCGGTCCACGATGGACAAGGATGATGTGATTCTCGATAAGAGACCCAAATCCACCTCTTTCAAACCAGCAGATGAAATAATTAAATTTCAAGTGCACCCGAAGGATCCTATCAAAACAACGTCCATCGGAGCACAGCTGGATCCGACGGTAGACGCTACCCTATGCGCATTCCTCCGCGAAAACTGGGACATCTTTGCCTGGCACCCTTCGGAGATGCCCGGGATCCCACGTAAACTGGCCGAACATAGCCTCAACATAATTAAAGGGTTCAAACCAGTCAAGCAAACGCTTCGTCGATTCTCCGAACCCAAACGACAAGCTATGGGAGAAGAGCTAGCCAAACTACTTGAGGCCGGGTTCATCAGAGAAATCAAACACCCGGATTGGCTAGCCAACTTGGTCATGGTACCAAAGAAGGATAAATTTTGGCGCGTCTGTGTCGATTTCAAAGACCTCAATAAGGCTTGCCCTAAAGATCCTTTCCCACTGCCCCGCATTGACCAGATCATTGATGCAACCGCAGGACACGACTCATTGTGTTTCCTCGATGCTTACTCCGGATACCATCAGATTAAAATTAAGGAGTCCGACCAGGCTGCAACGCGTTCATCACCCCGTATGGGCCTTTGTGCTTCAACACTATGCCTTGGGGCTCAAAAACGCTGGTGCCACTTACCAACGCATGATTCAAACATACTTGGAAAAACAAATCGGCAAGACAGTTGAGGCATATGTGGACGATGTGGTCATCAAGACTAAACACGTCGAATCATTGGTGGACGATCTCCACCTCACCTTTGACAATCTCCGAACAAACGACATATGGCTCAATCCGGAAAAATGCGTCTTCGGCGTCCCAGCCAGAAAGCTACTAGGGTTCATCATCTCCCATAGAGGAATTGAAGAAAACCCAGCTAAAATCCAAGCCTTGTCACAATTGGCTATTGAAAGTGCGTTATATCAACTAGAGGGGGGGTGAATAGGCGATTTGTACAAATTCGTCGCTGAGGAATTTCTAGGTGAGGAAATTCCCGAGTCACGAACAACTAGCAGCGGAATAAGTACTCAGATGCAAGCATAACAAAGTAGTAGCACTGTCATCATGATGAAATGAAAACAAGCACAGAGTACAAGTAGCGCAAATACAGGATAAGCAGGCTGAAGACAAACTGACTGAAGAAATTGGATTGAGGAAATTGATAAAGTCTCCAGTCAAAGTCTTCAAACAAAAACAACAAAGTACTTCAACACAGAAATGAGGAAATGAAAGGGTTGATGAAATAGAACCAGTAGCTCGGTGAAGACAGTGATTTGGTAGACCAGTTCCAACTGCTGTGACAGTCCCGGACACACAGTCCTCACCGTATTCTCCTTGAGCTAAGGTCACACAGACCTCGCCCAATAACTCGTGGTAAGTCTTCAGGTGACTTCCTAACCTTCACAGACTCGGTCACTCGGTGATCCACAATTTCCTCTTGGATGCTCTAGACCATGATGCCTAACCGTCTGGAGGATGCACAGTCCTCAAAGGTAACAAGCCTCGGTTCCACACAGGAACAATCTCTTCAGTGATGCTCAATCACTTTGAGTTTGTAGGTGTTTGAGTTTGGATTTTCCTCACTTGATGATTTTCGCTCAAAGTCATGGGATGCTCTCAATGACAAGTGTCAGTTTCTCTCGGAGCAGCCAACCAGCTAGTTGTTGTAGGGGGCGGCTATTTATAGCCTAGGGAGCAGCCCGACATGATAAGACATAAATTCCCTTCAATGATATGACCGTTAGGTGGGTAGATATTTTGGGACATTGGCGCATAGCACAGCAACGGTCGGATATTTGAGCTATCAAAATCCTCAGGGCTATCATGTTCCTCACTTGTAGGAAATCCACACTGGCGAATTCCTAACTTCTTAGTCAGAACAAATTCCTCAGAGACCAGAAGATCTTCGTCTCTGTCACTAAAGAAATTGACTGAACTGTATAAGATTTCCAATGGCTTCACTCGAAAGGATTGGCAGGTGTAGGATTTTGAGATGAGCATCACTTGGAAACTTTTCCTTAGTTTTACCTCGACCCCCTTTAACAGTACGGTGTTTCCTATGACTCAAGACAGAGAAAATGAAACTATGAAAACAAAAGTCTTCACGCATCATATTCCTCGCATGAATATCAAGTCTTCACGATCACACCAATTTCTTCAATTTCAAAGTCTTCAAAAAGCCAAAGTCTTCAGTTGAAGACATTCATTTTTAGGGGTCGACTTTCTCTGTAAATATCAAACTCCTCATAGACTTATAGACGTGTGTACACTCACTAACGCATTAGTCCCTTAACATATAAGTCTTCAATACACCAAAATCACTAAAGGGCAGTAGATGCACTTACAGCTATACCAACAGACTTAAAGCAGGTCCAAAAACTAGTAGGGTGCGTGGCGGCTTTGAGCTGCTTCATCTCCAGATTAGGGGAGAAAGCATTACCACTTTACAGGTTGCTTTGACGCACTGACAACTTCGAATGGACGGATGCGGCCATAGCCGGATTGGAAGAAATAAAAACCTTATTAGCAGGCAACCCAAACCTAGCCGCCCCAAGTGTTGGCGAGCCTATGTTGCTTTATATATCCGCAACTCACCAGGTAGTTAGCGCTGTACTCGTCGTCGAACGAGGGGAAGAGGGACATAAATTCCCCATCCAAAAGCTAGTGTAATACGTATCGGAGGTCCTTACACCATGCAAATCCCGATACCCTCACTACCAAAAAATAGCTTACGCGGTCTTTATGGCATCTCGAAAACTCCGGCACTATTTTCAAGAGTGTTCGATCACGGTGGCATCCGAAGTACCACTTAACGACATTATAAACAACAGGGACGCCATCGGCCGCATAGCTAAATGGGCCATTGAGCTCTTACCGTTTGAAATAACATACAAGTCGCATTGAGCTATTAAATCTCAGGTGCTGGCCGACTTCGTCGCCGAGTGGACAGAAGCCGAGCTCCCCAAAGAGTACAATTCATACTCCAACTAGATCATGTACTTCGACGGCTCTAAAATGCTAGCCGGACTGGGGGCTGGCGTCATCTTAACATCCCCTACGGGGGACACAGTCCACTACGTGCTGTAGATCATGTATACGGACTCCAATAACACAGCCAAATATGAGGCACTTCTACATGGCCTCCGCATGGCTGTCTCCATGGGCATACAATGCTAGAGCTACGCGTCGATTCAAACCTCACAATATCTCAGGTAAATGGAGAGTTCGACGCGAAAGATCCAAAAATGGCGGCATATCGAAACGCCGTGTTAAAAATATCGGCTCGTTTCGAGGGGCTTGGATTTCATCATGTCGCTCGAGACAGTTACCAGGCAGCAGACATCCTTGCTCGCCTGGGCTCCAAGCGCGACCCCGTCCCACCTAACACCTTTGTGGAAAGGCTCTTCAAGCCATCCGTGGTATGGCAGGACGAGAGCGGAGACACTAGTACGGACCTGGTCATGCCCCCAGCAGCCGAACACAATACAGATATCATTGGGGGTTGAGATACCGAAATAACACCCTCCGCTCATGAGATCATGGATGTTATTGCTCCATGGACCGAACCCTTCCTGGCCTACCTTAATAGGCGGGAACTTCCTGATGATCAAAATGAGGCTCGTCGCATAGTTTGGCGTTCTCAAGCCTATAAAGTTCATGAAGGTGAACTATATAAGAAAAGCACTACCAGAGTTCTCCAAAGGTGCATCTCTGGAGAGGAGGGACGGCAACTCTTGGCTGAAATACATGCTGGTCTGGGCGGCCATCACGCCGCAGCTCAGGCCCTCGTAAGCAAGGCCTTCTGGACAGGTTTTTTCTGGCCAACAGCCCGAGCAGACGCACAAGCCCTTGTCCAACATTGTGTGGGATGTCAGCTTTTCGCCAATAAAGTCACATGCCTCCCGCTGCCTTAAGAACAATCCCCATCACTTGGCCTTTTGCTGTCTGGGGGCTCGGTATGGTCAGGTCCCTTAAAGGGGGAAGCCACAAAAGAAATATTTACTGGTTATGGTGGATAAATTCACTAAGTGGATAGAGGCCAAACCAGTAAAAATAGCAGAAGCAGGGCCAGTGATCGACTTTATATCCGGCGTGGTACATCGCTATGGTGTCCCGCACAGCATCATCACTGATAATGGCTCCAATTTTACAGCCGATGAGGTGAAAACTGGTGTGGTAACTTGGGCATTAAACTCGACTATGCATCTGTATATCACCCTCAAACGAACGGTCGGCTTGAACGGGTTAATGGCCTGATAATGAGCGGCATTAAACCCAGACTGGTGCGCTCCCTGCAGGAGTCAGATAAGCACTGGGTTGAGGAACTCGATTCCGTGCTCTGGGGGCTGCGGACTACGCCTAATCGAACGACCGGATATACACCTTTCTTCATGGTGTGCGGCGCAGAAGCTGTCTTGGCCTGCGACATTATTCATGACTCACCTCGAGTGCGCATGTACAAAGAGCGAGAAGCTGAGCTCGATCAGCAGGACGACCTAGACGGCCTTGAAGAGGAGCGTGATATTGCACAGGCCCGTTCCACATTTTATCAACAATAGGCCGGGCGAAACCAAAGAAGAGAAGTGCGGGCCAAAACATACAACATAGGCGACCTCTTCTTACGTCTCCCGGAGAAGAAGAAGGACACGCTCAAACCAAAATGGGAGGGGCCCTTCATCATAGATAAAGTTCTCACAGGAGGAGCCTATCGCCTTCGTAATGCATCGGATCATCGCCTTGAGCCGAATCCATGGAACACTGCTCGGCTTCAACGATTCTACGGATAGTTCGGCCACATCCTTTTTTATTTTTCTTCGACTAGGTTCCTTTTTTCTCCTCTCCTTTTTATTTTTATTTTTATCCTAGAGTATGTTCGGATCTACCGAACTGCTAGGGGTACACATCTTTAAATGTATACACCCCATTACAACTGGGGGCTTCTTTGATGAAGCTTATTACTAAAAAGATTGCTGCTTCCATTGTTAACGTCATTTTCTTTATACATCTTTTGCCATTATATGCACCTCTATGACTTAAGTTTTTGCCAAGCTGGGTTGCCTTGCTCCTGTGTTTATACCTTACGTTCCCGATTGTTCGGCTAGGGTGTAAAGGGAGTACCTCTACGATTGTTACAACCGGGTAATCCGGATCTGTACCTCAGACGGGTGAAGCCGAAAGCTAGCACTCTTAAGAGAATAATTGGTCGGCAAGCAACAACAGAGTATTCACGTTTATGTAATTTCTTCTAACATATATAGGATAGGCTCGCCGTAATTTGGATCGAAGCCCAGGCATGAATAATTAAGCATGCCAACCCAAGGAAAGGAATCCTTAACGGAACTATTTACCCTGGAAGATGTTTCTTACGTTAAATAGTAATATAACATAACTCCCCGAACAAATTTTGTCTGTTTGATAAATATGGATGGATTGCCTGGTTTCCGGACATAAGGATTGTTTTTTACATTGTATCCAGACACACTCCACCTTCTTGGTTCGGAGGTTGAAGCTGAAGGCCTGCGATGACAAATTTTGCTATGTTCGGTTGGAAATAAAGTTCGATGGTAAAGTACATTGATACATTGAATCGAACGCCTACTCTTTCTCTATGTCATCTATAAGACTGTCTAAACTACAATCTTCTTGCGAATACTTCGCAGCTATCATCACTTGGTCATATGCCATATGATTCGGATTGAGTCCTGTGTAGCTCGTCTTCACCATTGCCCATGCCTCTCGTGCACCTTCCCGGCATGCAGACACCTTCCATAGCTCAAAGCGGTGCCGGGCACCTTTGAACAGGTTCGCCAACCCCTCCATACGTTCTAGAGGAGTATCGGATGGCCATAGAGCCTTGGCCATACTTCTCACGGCTTTTCGGGCCCGCTCATGAACCACGGACAACTCTTTTAGCACGTCGCCTTGAAATCCGGACACTTCCTCTTCAGGCCGCCCGGTTAACAGACCAGCAACAATAGCATTATGACAATCCGAATTATGGGATATTAGGAGTCCCTTGGATGGTTCAGAAGGTCATACCGAATATGCCGCATTTTAGCTTTTTATTCTCTTTTGCGCGTCCCATAACTGAGCCTTTGAGCTCTTTATCTCTTCGGCTTGTCTATCCTTTTCCTCCTCGAGCTTGTTCTTTTGATCAATTATCATTGTGGCTTTCTTCATTTCCTCAAGCTCTGTGGCAGCGGCTTTCAGCTTTGTCTGGCTTGTTTTAAGCTCCTGGGACAGCGCGTTGTTCCTCTCTTTGAGAACCTGCGGTCATAGCGATCCTTAAATCGGTTGGCCTAAACGCTTTAAGTCTCGGGGGCTACTAGCATATATGTATTAAATTTGCACAAGCTATTACCTGCATTTCCTTTGAAAATAATTGAGTAATTCCAGCAAGTCCGTCCCGGGCAGCTCGGATATATGCATCCACGGAGCTGAGGGCAGTAAATTCCTGATCAGAAAAAACTGGAGCGCGCATGGCCTCTTTTAGTCATTGATGGTTCATCACGCTCTCCACCTCGGAATTTGTGACGGATACATCATCCGAATCCTCATGAAGGGGTTGATCTGGCACTGTTTCTGTATCAGCTCTCGTCCTGGTTGATGAGCCCGGAGCCGGATTAGCTGATGCTCGGCTAGCAGGGTGTTCAGACACGGTTTGCCGTGTGCTCCTCCTGAAATAAGATGGAGAAGTATAACCATATGATCTCATGCCTAGGCACATGTTAAGGGACATACCTCTTTGAAGAAGGAGGGGGCTCGACAGCGCTCCCGGTTTCCTTTCGCTTTGAACGCTCGCCCTGCATAGATGCTGCTTTCCTAGAGGCCGCTCTCGATGGAGCGCGGCTCGCTGAGCACCGATCCTATGTAGCACAATTAAGTGTAATGGGTGAGATGCAAGTGGAGGCTCCTTTTTTGAGGATGCTTTCCGAATACTTACAATGGAGAAGGGAAAAAGGTCGGGTAGTCGGCCATAATAGCCACTTCCGTGTCGTCAAGGCTCGCTTGATAAAAAAAACTCCATCATCAAACTCTATGAATATATCTAGATCCTCACAGAACCCGGGGTCTTCGTTGCGAGCATAATCCTCTGGCTGTGGGGAGGGGCAATGAATATTCTCGACCACCTTCCTCCATGAGTGCTTTAAGACAACCAGAATAATTTGGTTAGCATACCTTGGTAACGAGGCAGAACAGTGCTGATAATCAAAAGCTTACCCATTCAATGGGGTTATACATGGAAAAACATTCCCGACAATTCAAACAGAGGAAGTCTTCTTTCTCCCCCTTATAAAGATCGGCCCGGATGATGGCCAGTTCGGCCGGGGTATCCGGGCCCTTGCGCCTATAGCGAGACGCGTCGTCCTCAATGTTGTAACACCATAAAGGGGCCATTCTACACTAGAGAGGCTGGATACATCGCTTTATCGCAATGGCCATGACTTTGACTATCGAGAGTTCGGAATGAGCAAGCAATCTGACCTTGCTGACCAACCTCTTCACTTTCGCACTGTCTTCTTCCTTGGGACTCTAGGGGCGCCAATTGAGGCGTTTCTTCAAAGGAGCTCTGGAAAATTCGGGGAGTCCACACCGAACTGGGTCCGGAAGGGGAACGTCCTCAATGTAAAACCATTCCGAAGACAATTCTTGGGATACCTCCTTGGGAGTTCCGACAAGGTAACCTAGTCCGGCTATGCGCCATACTTCGGTGCTGCCCACTTCAAATATGGAACCTCCTCGATGACGAGGGACGAGGCAGAAGAAATTTCTCCATAGTTCAAAATGAGCCTCGCAGCCTAAAAATAGTTTGCAGAGAGCGACAAAACCCGAGATGTGCAAGATATAACCTGGTGTGAGGTTGTGCAGCTGGATCCCATAGAATTCTGATAGACCTCTGAGGAAGGGGTGGATCGGGAATCCTAAGCCCCTCAGAAGAAACGAGACGAAACACACCCTCTCCTCCTTGTTGGGGTTGGGGAAATTCTCTATTAGCAGGTCATTGCCAATCGAGGCCAATCCCGCCCGCACAGAAACTAGATCTGCGAGAGGGAGATATCCCTGTGTCTGAAGTCGATTCAGCTGAAGGTGGGACACTGAGCAGCTTCGCCAATCATCCTCTTGAGGGCCATGTGGGCGCGAGGAAGAGCAAGGAGCCCTCACCATGTTTTGAAGTTTTTTGTGGTTTGCTCCGATGCTCTTTGCGCAATGTGGGATGGCATTTGGGGATCTAACCTCCTTTATATAGATGCCGTCCGTGCGTGGTAAGGGGGTTATTTGTAAAAATTATGGACCGTTCGCATTCGCCCGACATGTGGAAATCGAGGCGACAACAGGAAGGAATCATAAAGGCAGAACATGGACGTCAAAACCGGACTATCATCAATCCGAAGTATGGAGAAGAACCCTCCTTGCAAAGCCGAAGACATAAGCCGGATACTATATCGTCATTGAAGGCAAGTTCGGGGGCTACTGAGGGAGTCCTGGATTCGGGGGTCCTGAAGTGTCCGGTCTATTCAATATGGGTCGGACTGATGGGCCGTGAAGATAAAAGCAGAAGACCATCCCCCGTGTGAGGGAGTCCTGGATTAAGGGGTCCTCGGGCGTCCAGCCTATGTGACGTGGGCCAGACTGTTGGGCCATGAAGATACAAGATAGAAGACTTCCTCCCGTGTCCAGATGGGACTCTCCTTTGCGTAGATGGCAAGCTTGGCATCCGGATATGAAAATTCCTTCCTCTGTAAACCGACTCTGTACAACCCTAGGCCCCTCCGGTGTCTATATAAACCGGAGGGTTTAGTCCGTAGAGGCAATCATAATCATACATGCTAGACTTCTAGGGTTTAGCCACTACGATCTCGTGGTAGATCAACTCTTGTAATCCTCATATTCATCAAGATCAATCAAGCAGGAAGTAGGGTACTACCTCCATCGAGAGGGCCCAAACCTGGGTAAACATCGTGTCCCCTGTCTCCTGTTACCATCGACCTTAGATGCAATGTTCGGGACCCCCTACCCGAGATCCGCCGGTTTTGACACCGACATTGGTGCTTTCATTTAGAGTTCCGCTGTGACGTCGAAGACAGGATTGATGGCTCGTCTTGTTATCAAGGACAGTATCACCTCCGGAAGAGCCCTGGCCTCAGGCTAGACCCTCCAGCCAGGCAGCTTTACCATGGCCGCCCGTTCGGCTGTCAAGCCAATGATGACTTCTCAGGTCATCGAAAATCGTCTCCGTATTGACTCTGAGTACTCCAAGCAGAGGGATCCGGTGGAGTTGTCGTATTTAAATGAACTCCTGGATCGCATCGCCGCCATGGGGGTCGGTACAGACTATGATCAGATTGGGATTAAACCCGATCAGAGAGAAATCAAATCTTCGCCGATCACCCATCAGATAGCGGTCGTGGAGGAGCAAAACAACAACTCTTCCCCTATGATGAAGATGAGTTATGTTCGGATTTCCGAGCTCGAAGAGCCGGATACCTGTCTGCGGGACGACACTCCCGGCCCTCCGAACCTAGAATCGGGCGCCGAGCTTGGAAAATCATTTAACATCCCGGAGCCCAAACTAATAAGATCGGAAGTTTTTCAAACTCCGGACCCCAAATCGGGTCAGGGTTCGGATTCAAAGCCACCCACCCACCACAAGCAATATTCGCCAAGCGATTCTGGTTCTCCGGATATATGCGACCATGTACGTACGACAGCAGTCCCAAGAAACAATCCATCACTTTTGGGCCAGATTCCTTCTTGTCAAAGACAATATTAAAGATTGCCGCGACGAGGACGCGATTTCAGTATTCTGCAATAATTGCACAGACGAAGGAATCCTCAACTCCATCAACCGCCATCGCGTATTACACTTCGTTGACTTGGCAACCATAGTACAGAAGTACTGCACAATGGAAAGCGCCTGGAAAACTCAGACAGCTCGCTGGGAACCACTGATCTCCACTCAACCCCTCTGGCGGGCAAAAAGGATGCATGCTTGCGGGGCACCTGACCCCATAGTGAAGAAAACTAAGACCATCACGGGACGCGGAACAGTTCTGGAGGGATGGCTCGATAGGCCATGCAAAATACACACAATACCGGATACCGTACCAACCCACAGCCTTAGAGCGTGTTGGATACTTCGGCAGGTGGCCAAGAGTGGCGAGGATATCCTCACCAAAAACACCTCAGTGCAACGCCCCCCGGAGGACGACGACCTTAGAGTATTGATGGTCTTCGAGACTTTCGCTTCAAACAATCGGCGCAAGAGGGCACTCCTCGACCTCGCCGAAGTCTGCCAAGTTGCAGCAATAAACCACTGGAACGACACGACCATAACTTTCAATGCCAGTGACGAACCAAAATTCCGGTCAGTCCGGGCACCAGCCGCCTTGGTCCTCAATCCAATTGTGGATGGCTTTCGGCTCACTAAAGTGCTCATGGACGGCGGCAGTGGGCTAAACCTCATCTACGAGGACACGCTCAATAAAATGGAAATAGACAGGAGCCGCATCAAGCAAAGTAATACGACCTTCCGAGGAATCATCCCCAGCCGGGAGGCGCGATGCGCAGGGAAAATTACACTCGACATGGTATTCGGCACGCCGGAGAACTATCGGTCCAAAGAGATAACCTTCCAGGTGGCCCCTTTCAACAGTGGATATCACGCCCTGTTGGGGCGAGACGCATTCATGCGCTTTCAAGCTATACCTCATTACGGGTACATGAAGCTCAAGATGCCCGGGCCCAACGGTATTATCACTCTTGTTAGTGATCCGGACATAGCCCTCCACGCCGAAAACAAAACCGCATCCCTGGCCCTTGAGGCACTGTCCGAGGCCCTCGCGGCCGAAGAGTTAACCGCACTACGCTCCACGATGGATAGGGACGACGTAATCCTTGATAAGCGGCCCAAATCCACCTCCTTCAAACCAGCAGACGAAATAGTGAAATTTCAAGTCCACCCGACGAACCCCAAGAAGATAGCTTCCATCGGGGCACATCTGGACCCAGCGGTCGACGCCGCACTACGAGAGTTCCTGCGCGAGAACTAGGACATATTCGCCCGGCACCCTTCTGATATGCCAGGGATCCCATGTAGATTGGCCGAACACAGCCTCAACATATTGAAGGGATATAAGCCGGTCAAGCAAACACTGCGGTGCTTTTCCGAACCCAAATGACATGCTATGGGGGAGGATCTAGCCAAGCTAATCGAGGCCGGATTCATCAGAGAAATAAAACACCCGGACTGGCTAGCAAACCTGGTGATGGTGCCAAAGAAGGATAAATTCTGGCGCCTATGCGTCGATTTCAAAGACCTCAACAAGGCATGCCCCAAGGATCCTTTCCTCCTCCCCTGCATCGATTAGATTATTGATGCTACTGCAGGACACGACTCACTGTGTTTCCACGACGCATTCTCCGGATACCATCAAATCAAAATGAAGGAGTCCGACCAAACCGCAACAGCATTCATTACCCCATACAGGCCTTTCTGCTTCAACACTATGCCCTTTGGGCTTAAAAATGCCGACGCCACCTACCAACGCATGATTCAAACATGCCTGGAGAAACAAATTGGCAAGACAGTTGAAGCATATGTGGATGACGTCGTCATCAAGACTAGGCACATCGAGTCATTAATAGACGACTTGCGACTCACATTCGACAACCTCCGTACATATGACATCAAGCTCAATCCGGAAAAGTGTGTTTTCGGCGTTCCCGCTGGAAAACTGCTGGGCTTCATTGTTTCCAATAGAGGAATCGAGGCAAATCCAGCCAAAATCAGAGCTTTGTCACAATTGGCTACACCAACAGACCTTAAACAAGTCCAAAAACTAGCCGGATGCGTGGCAGCTTTAAGCCGCTTTATCTCCAGACTAGGAGAAAAAGAATTGCCACTTTATTGCCTTCTCCGACGCACCGACCACTTCGAGTGGACGGACCGGCAACGGACAGACTGGAAGAAATAAAGGCTCTTCTAGCGAGCAACCCAATCCTGGCCGCGCCGAACGTCGGTGAACCGAAGTTATTATACATCTCTGCAACACACCAGGTGGCGAGCGAGTGCTCGTCGTTGAGCGAGAGGAGGACGGACACAAATTCCCGCTTCAGAAACCGGTGTACTACGTATCCACTGTCCTCACACCATGCAAATCCCAGTACCCTCATTACCAAAAAATAGCATATGCGGTCTTCATGGCATCCCGGAAGCTACGGCACTACTTCCAAGAGTGTTCGATCACGGTGGCTTCCGAAGTACCACTCAATGACATAATAAACAACCGCGACGCTACGGGCTGGATAGCCAAATGGGCCATTGAGCTCCTACCATTCGACATAACATACAAACCACGCCGAGCCATTAAATCCCAAGTATTGGCCGACTTCGTCGCTGAATGGACAGAGGCCGAACTCCCTAAAGAGTACGGTACATATTCCAACCGGGTCATGCATTTTGATGGCTCTAAAATGCTGGCCGGCTTAGGAGCAGGTGTTGTCCTAACGTCCCCCACCGGAGACACAGTCCAGTACGTTCTCCAAATATTATACACAGACTCCAACAATGCAGCCGAATACGAGGCCCTATTGCACGGTCTTCGGATGGCTGCCTCCATGGGCCTACAACGCCTGGAGTTGCGCGGGGATTCAAATCTCGCAATATCCCAAATAACTGGAGACTTTGACCCCAAAGATCTGAAGATAGCTGCCTATCATAACGCCATACTCAAAATATCAGCTCGGTTCGAGGGACTCGAGTTTCATCACGTAGCTCGAGAAAGTAATCAAGCGGCGGATGTTCTTGCTCGCATTGGCGCTAAGCGCGACACCGTCCCGCCTAATATCTTTCTGGAAAGGCTCTTCAAGCCATCCGTGGTATGGCAGGGTGAGAGCGGCAACAACAGTCCGGATCCAATTATACCCCCAGATTCCGAACACAATACCGATATCATCGGAGGCTCAGCCACTGAAATAACACCATCGGCCCATCTAATAATGGCAGTAATTGCCCCATGTACCGAACCCTTCTTGGCCTACTTTAATAGGCGAGAGCTTCCTGAGGATCAGAATGAGGCTCGCTGCATTGTTCGGCGCTCGAAAGCCTACAAGGTCCATGAAGGAGAGCTCTACAAAAAAAGCACTACCGGAGTCCTTCAAAGATGTATCTCCGGAAAGAGGGACGACAGCTTCTGGCCGAAATCCATGTTGGTCTCGGCGGTCGCCACGCCGCGGCTCGGGCCCTTGTAAGTAAAGCCTTCCGTACATGTTTCTTTTGGCTGACGTCCCGAGCAGATGCACAGGACCTTGTCCAACGTTGTGTCGGATGCCAGCTTTTCGCCAACAAAAGCCATATGCCGCCTACCGCTCAACAAACAATCCCCATTACTTGGCCTTTCGCGGTCTGGGGGCTGGATATGGTCGGACCCTTAAAGGAGGAAGCCATAAGAAAAAATATCTGCTTGTCATGGTAGATAAATTCACCAAGTGGATAGAGGCCAAACCAGCTAAAACGGCCGAAGCCGGACCAGTGATAAACTTTATATCCGGTGTCGTGCACCGTTATGGTGTCCCACACAGCATCATCACCGATAACGGATCCGATTTTATGGCCAATGAAGTGAAAACTTGGTGTGCTAATCTGGGCATTAAACTCGATTACGCCCCCGTCTATCACCCACAAACAAATGGTCAAGTCGAACGAGCTAATGGTCTTATCATGAGCGGCATTAAGACTAGACTAGTGCGGTCTTTGAAAGAATCAGACAAGCACTAGGTTGAGGAGCTCGACTCCGTACTCTGGGGGCTGCGGACCACGCCCAATCGCCCTACCGGATACACACCATTCTTCATGGTGTATGGCGCAGAGGCCGTTTTGCCCTGCAACATCATTCATGACTCACCTCGAGTGCGCATGTATGAAGAGAGAGAGAGGCCGAGCTTGATCGGCAGGACAGTCTAGATGCCCTGGAGGAGGAGTGCGACGTTGCAAAAGCCCGTTCTGCATTCTACCAACAACAGACTCGCACATACCAAAGAAGAGAAGTGTGGGCCAAGACTTATAATATTGGTGAACTCGTTCTATGCTTGCCAGAAAAGAAAAAGGACAAACTCAAGCCCAAGTGGGAGGGTCCCTTCATCATAGATGAAGTTCTCACCGGAGGAGCGTACCGCCTGCGTGATGCATTGGACAATCGCTTAGAGCCGAACCCGTGGAATGCCACCAGACTCCGAAGAATCTACGCCTAGAGCCGTACTCTTTGTTCGTCTTCTTCTCCCTTTGTTTCTATTTTTTCTCTCTTTAATTTTGCTCTATAGCTCTTGTGCGGCCAAACCGCATGATGTAAACATCCTTAAATGTATATGCTCATAATACCTGGGGGCGTCTTTAACAGAAGCTTATTATTATTTTCCGAGCATCAAGCTCACCACATATGTGTCCTTTCCTCATACGTACCTTTTCTTCGCCATTATATGCACCGTTATGACTTAAGTTTTGGCCAAGCTGGGTTGCCTGGCTCCTGTGCATGTGCCCTACGTTCTCGTTTGTTCGGCTAGGCCATAAAGGGAGCACCTCTGCGATTGTTACAGTCGGGTCATCCGGACATGTACCTCAGACTGGGTGAAGCCGAAAGCTAGAGTTCTTAAGGGAATCTTCGGTGGGCGGACTAAAGACGTTATACCCTAATTACATTGTAAACCCCTAGATGTTACGTATACTGCGATTTTTCAATCACAGTTCGGGCATGCATCCTACAGCATGTTCACCCAGGGAAAGGAACCCTTAACGGATCTATTCTCACTGGAAGATGTTTCTTACAATCAACATGTAATATAACATAGCTAGCCGGATACAACTTGTTTGTTCAAGCAACTATGACCCCTACGCCTGGTTTCCACGCATATCCCGGTCTATATTGCCAATCCGGTATTTGGAAACACTCCGCACCTTCGGGTCCTGAGGTTGAAGCGAAAAGGTCTGCCATGACAATTGTTTTACAATCCGGCTAGGGATAAATTTGTTAATTGAAGTACATAGTCACTTGGACTCAAAAACTTCTTCCTCTACGTCGTCTAACAGGCTGTCTAGCTTACAATCCTGTTGGGAAAACATGGCGGCTATCTTTACTCGGTCATATACCAAACTAACTGGAATTTCTTGTCCATCTGACCCCCGAGGTCCGACCCGGGCCATATGATTCGGATCAAGTTTGGTGTACCGTGTTTTAACCATGGCCCAGGCCTCTCGCGCGCCTTCTCGGCAAGCCGATATTTTCCATAATCGAAAGCGCCGCGGAGCTCCTTGGAATAGCTTCACAAGCTCCTCCATACTTCCTGGAGGGGAGGCGGATGGCCACAAAGCCTTGGCAACGCTCCGCATTGCTTGCCGAGCTCGCTCGTGCACCTGGGACAGCTCTTACAACAGATCACGGCCAGTCAGCATACCTGCAGACATAAATCTGTCAGCTCATTTCTTTGCCGAGTTACACAGAGAAAAATTCAAAAGCATATTGAATATGCCGCCTCGTAGCCTCCTATTTTCCTTTACTGCATCCGCTAGCTGGGCTCGTACATCTTTTAGCTCTTCGCCTAGCAGGGTGTTGGAATCCTGCAGCTTGTTCTTATCATCTCTGACCCGTGTCAATACACGTTCTCCTGTGGGCACTTGCCTTTCGGCCTGTTGTTTACCCGCCTGCGCAACCTTTAGTTCCGCTTTCAGTTGATCTACTGATCCTCCCATCAGAAACGTAACAGTATTAACATTCACTACTAGAATCTGGTAATTTGTCGTCTGCAAACTCTTTGCCGTCTGCCAGCGGACGGCAAAGCGCCTCTTTGACGTCCACTTCCACAAAGCGGACGGCAAAGAATGGGCAGATGGCAAAAAGTCTATTTGTTGTCCGCTTTTTCTTTGCTAGAAGGCACACGGCAAAGGGCCAGGTGGGCCCCACCGGGCACGGCGTGGCTAGGTCAGCTTCTTTGTCGTCTGCCTGGTCTTTGCCTTCTGCCTTCTGGACCTTTGCCGTCCGCTAGCGGACGACAAAGAAATGGCCCAGCTAACGGCCATCTCCCCCCTCCTATGCTCGCTCTCTGTCTCTCCGGCCCCACCCCCTCTCTCTCCCCTCTCTCCCAAACACAACCGCGCCCGTGCCCCCAACTCAACCGCGCCCGCGCCCGCAACGCCACCGTCGAACACCGCCGCCGCCCGGACGCTGCTGCCACCCCACCCCGCCGCAGCACCACCACCGCCCGGCCAGCGCCGCCCCGCCGCCGCCCCCCACACTGTCGCCGCCCCACCCCGCCGCCCCGGAGCCCTGCGGCCTCGTCGCCACCACTGCCCGGCGCCCCCTCCGCCCGGCCAGCGCCACCCCGCCACCCCGAAGCCCTGCAGCCCCGTCGCCACCACCGCCCAGCGCCCCCTCCGCCCGTCCAGCGCCCCTCCGCCACCGAGCAACACCGCCGCCCGGCGCCCCTGGGCCTGCCGCAGGTGAGCCCCGGCCGCACCCCTCTTCTCCTCTTTTTTTGTTTTTTCTTCTGTTTTTTTAGTTTAGATTACTTATAGTTTTGTTTTAGATTTAGTTTAGTTTAGATTACTGTTATTTTGGTTCTTAATTTAATTTAGTTTAGTTTAGATTACTTTTAGTTTGGTCTTAGGTTTAGTTTAGTTTTAGGTTTATGTTTAGTCATGAAAAAAATAAGAATAATTAGAAGAAGAGGAGGAGAAGAAGAATAGCTAGGTTTAGGTGTAGTTTTTTTTCCTGTTTTGTTTTAGGTTAATTAGTGCTAGGTTTAAGAAGAGGAAAAAGGAGAAGAAGAAGAAGAAGAAGAAGAAGAAGAAGAGGAGGAGGAGGAGGAGAAGAAAGAAGAAGAAAAAGAAGAAGAAGAAGAAGAAGAAGAAGAAGAAGAAGAAGAAGAAAGAGAAGAGGAGGAGAAGAAGAAGAAGAAGAAGAAAGAGGAGAGGAGGAGAAGAAGAAAGAAGAAGAAGAAAAGGAAAAAAGAGAACCTGACCACGATCCGACCCCCGACACCCGACACCCCGACACCTTGGCACGACACCCCGACCCCCGACCCCCGACACCCTGACACCACACCCCGACCCCTACCCCCGACCAACCGACACCCTGACACCACACCCCGACCCACACCCCGACACCCTGACACCACACCCTGACACCACACCCTGACCCCATATATATTTGTGTTGATCGGGTGTATTTTTATTATGATACACTTAAATTATATACATAATATTATGTTCATGTTAGGTATCCAAATTTTTTATGTTGTACTAATTTTGTTTACTTTTTGTCATTGCAGGTGTTCACAGGATGGTGGGCAAGGGTCCAGAGCGCTACTGGGAGGGGTGGTTCCATTACTCCAGCCCAGCCCCTCCGGAGAGCGCTGCTAGACAGTATGCAGACAACTGCGGTGGGCGCTTCTTCTTCGGCTGGGAGAGGTCGGGGAAGGACAAAGAAGCCTGCTAGAGGTGGAGGTGGCAGCGGGAGAGGTAGGAAGGTTGTTACGCCTTCCCCGCCGCCACCCTCAGCTGATTCACCTGACCACAGGGGTGCTCCGTCTGACGTGGACCCATCTCGGACTCCGGTCCATGAGCCTCCGGTCGCTGATCGTTCCCCCGACCAGAGTCGGGTCGCCAATCCTTCGCCCCACGTGAGTCCGGTCCCAGAGTCTTTGTCTCAGAAGACTAAGGTCACGGGGTCTTCGTCCCAGAAGACTCCGGTGACGGGGTCTTCGACCCACGAGACTCCGGAGGCTAGTGGCTCGGAGGATGGTAGCGAGGATACCTTTTCAGATGATAGCTACAGCGACGACGAGCTGGTTGAGAAGGGCAAGAAGGTCTACAAGCATGGCTGTACAAAGCTCCCGCCCGTGCTGACGACCCCCGACCAGAGGTGGTTGATTGCGCCTAAAGGGTTGAAGTAAGTGCATTTACTATTTTTTAACCTTTTCCCTTCATGTTCCTTTAAATTAATATCTAATGCGTTGGCCTTGTCATACTGCAGGGGCCGGGTACGCCCCTGTGGTTCCCGTAGGCCCAACCAGGTCCTTGGTGTGCTTTGCCGGCAGCACTTCCCTGGGTGGGTCACGTTGCCCGGTGAGGGTCAGGTTCCACAGCTAGCACTGACCTGGGAGCTGTACTCGGTTGCCCCGGCCACGCCGGAGGAGAGGGTCGACGGTGTCTTGTGCGAGACGGTGGCCGACATTGTGTTCTGTTGGTTTTGGGTAATTTCTCCTTTACGGAATTAAAAATCAACACTACCTAGTGATTGTACTAATCAGTGTTGTCTTGTTTGATTGCAGACCTTGTACAGGGTTTCAGAGGGAGAGCAGGAGGCCGCGTGATGGTTGTCGAAAACGAGTGCAAGCGCCTACTTCAGAACTTAAGGGACGAGGCTCGGGTGCAGGCCGTTCGAGACTACTACGCCTCGAAGGGTATTAGGAGGGGCAAGCAGAAGTGTCGCGGCAAGTTTCTAAGTAAGGAGAAGTACATGCAGGTAATTACCTATTCTTAAGGCCTTGAACTTAGTTTTCTTGATTTGATTCGTAGGCGTAGCGCTGAAATTTCTCTTGACTCACTTAGGTGCCCCCGAGATGGTGTGTGGATAAGATGGACTGTTGGGAGGCGTTGGTGGATGCGTGGTGCTCTGCCCAATGGAAAGTCGAACACCAAAGGGCCAAGGATAAGCGCGACCAAATGGAAGGTGTGCCACAACATCAAGGGAGCTCCAACCTGTTTGAGTACGGGGAGAACTGGGTATGTGGTTTGCTACATGATTGATGCAATTCATTCTTCATGCTAGATTGTTCATTTATGACATATTTAGCTCTAAAAAGACATAATAACCTTAGATAGCTCTATAAAATAACTTAATATGCTTTAGTCAGCTAAAAAATGCATAACTACCTTCGATAGCTCAATAACGACCCAAACTAATCTTAGTTAGTTCATTCATGACATAATTAGCTCTAAAATGACATAATAACCTTAGATAGCTCTATAGAATGCCTAAATATGCTATAGTTAGCTCTAAAATGACATAATAACCTTGGATAGCTCAATAATGACATAATTAGCATACTTTGGTCAAAAATGGCATAATAATCTTGGTTACCTCGAAAATGACCTAAACTTAGCTTATTTTCCTCGAAAATGACATAATAACCTTTCTTAGCTCCAAAATGACCTATTTACATAGCAATATCATTCTTCATGCTAGCTTGAGCCCTTAACTAATATTTTGTTCCTCTCTCTCAGGCGCACCACCACAAGAAGCCTGTGCCAGGTCTGTTCGACCTCTATGGCATGGCCCATATGGCCCCGTACAAGAAGGCCAAGCCATTCACGGAGTCTGACCTAGATGATCCAGAGAGCTTCACCAACAAGACCTCCCACCACAAGCTTGTGAAGTACAGACACGAGGGGAAGGCGAGGAAAGGGGAGGACTTTAACCCGAGCCAGGATCCTTTTGATACAGAGCTGGTGATGATATCTGGTGGCGGGAGGTCCCATGGCTCTCTAGCCATTGGTGATGGACTGATACGTTGTCCTAAGACTCTCCCGCAGATCAAGAAGCGCCTGAGTAGCTCTGATCCTGAGATAACGCCTCATGCACGGCCCGCGGAGATCGCCATGGCGGTTAGTTATACGGACTCTCTCACCTTTCCTCCATTACATTGTGTGTGCGTCCGTCGATGATTACAATGCTAACGAGGAGTGGTGTGTTGCAGGCTATTGTTGAGAAAGAGAGATTGAAGATGAAGGAGCTTGTGGAGGAGGCAAAAAGGGAGGCACAAAGGGAGGCGGAGGAGAGGGAGAGGGAGATGGAGGAGAGGACGGCTAAGCTGTTGGAGGAGGAGAGGAACCGGAACGACAGCGCTAACCGGGCCCTATACGAGCTCATCGTGGTACGTTTCTCGTGCATATTAGCCCAATCATGCACGTAATGTTCGCATTACTATCTAATATGACTGACTCGTGAGAACCAAATGTGCAGAGCTTGTGCGAGAAAAACGGTCAGGCCCCTCCGCCGATGCCCCAGATTGCTCCGGCGACCACGATGAGTTTGATTTGAATGCTCGTTGCTTACTACTATTCACATTTCAGTTTGCGAACCTGCTAACAAGACATTATGGGAAATGATATTTGGTGCAGCATGGCTCCCGACAAGCATCGACCACTCCTTCTGCCAATGCCGGAACCCCGACCGATCCTTCACCTCCGTCTAGCACTGGCGCAGCCCCGACCATTCCTACACCTCCGTGATAACGGTATTTTTCTTCTTAATTAGCGTGTTTAGTCCATTTATGACATAATTTAGCCTATTTAGTCCACAAATGACATAATAAGATGAAGAAAATCAAGGAAGAGGAACGAAAGAAGGAATAGGAAGAAAAGAAGAAGAAGAAGAAGAAGAAGAAGAAGAAGAAGAAGGAGAAGAAGAAGGAGAAGAAGAAGACTAGAAGAACTTCTTCTAGTCTTCTTCTCCTTCTTCTTCTTCTTCTTCTTCTAGTTTTCTTCTTCTTCTCCAAAATGAAGTTAGCTCTAAGTTATATCAAAAATGGCATAATATGCTTAGTTAGGTCAAAATGGCATAATTAGCTAGGTAAGCTCAAAAATGGCATTTTTCTTCTTATTTAGCATATTTAGTACATTTATGACATAATTTAGCCTATTTAGTCAACAAATGACATAATAAGATGAAGAAAATCAAGGAAGAGGAAGACAAGAAGGAATAGGAAGAAAAGAAGAAGAAGAAGAAGACTAGAAGAAGAAGAAGACTAGAAGAAGAAGTTCTTCTTCTTCTTCTTCTAGTCTTCTTCTAATTTTCTTCTTCTTCTCCAAAATGAAGTAAGCTCTAAGTTATATCTCATAACATGCTTAGTTAGGTCAAAAATGGCATAATTAGCTAGGTAAGCTCAAAAATGGCATTTTTCTTCTTATTTAGCCTATTTAGTCCATTTATGACATAATTTAGCCTATTTAGTCCACAAATGACATAATAAGATGAAGAAAATCCAGGAAGAGGAAGAAAAGAAGGAATAGGAAGAAAAGAAGAAGAAGAAAAAGAAGAAGAAGAAGAAAAGAAGAAGAAGTTCTTCTTCTAGTCTTCTTCTTCTTCTTCTTCTTCTAGTTTTCTTCTTTTCTCCAAAATGAAGTTAGCTCTACGTTATATCTATAAAATGGCATAATATGCTTAGTTCACTCAAAAATGGCACAATTAGCTAGGTTAGCTCCATTTTACTTAAGTATGCTTACTTCTTCTTCTTCTTCATTTTCTTCTTCTTCTTCTTCATTTTCTTCTTCTTCTACTGATTCTAGTCTTGTTCTTCTAACTTTCTTGTTTCCCATTTTGCAGATTTAATTCACTATATGGAAGCTTACATGGATGGAGTGCTTGTTTCCCTTTTCTTTTTTTCGTTTGTATCGATGAAATATGTGGAACTTGTTATATGGATGCATGGAACAATGTGTTGGATGAACATTGTAATGTTACTGTAATATGTATGGGTGGAACTCCGTTTCTTATTATGTATGTATGTTGTCATGGATGGAGCTATGTGTTGGATACATCATATGTCTGTTGTGCATGTGAAAAAAAATGTATATCTGTGTGTGAATTCCTGTGAAATTAAATGGATTCAAATAAAAACAGGGGATATGTAGCCTCTTTGCCATCTGCTAGCTGACGGCAAAGACCTTTGCCGTCCGCTAGCAGACGGCAAAGAGACACGTGGCAGCTACCTATAAAACCTGGGAACACTGGCTGCCTATTTCGTCACTTTGCCATCCGCTGGCGGACGGCCAAGATTCAAATAACTTTTGCCGTCCGCCAGCGGACGGCATAGCTGGCCACGTGGCAGCTTCCCAGCACTGCCTAGCTGATCTCTTTGCCGTCTGTCAGCGGACGGCAAAGAGCTTTGACTCTTTGCCGTCTGCTGGCAGACGGCAAAGAGCGCCGTTAACCCCCTAACGGCTCTCACGCCACCACACTGCCGTCCGTTGTCTTTGCCGTCTGCTGACCTAGGATGGCGGACGGCAAAATCCTTTGCCATCCGCTTACTGGAAGCGGACAGGAAAGAAGGCCTTTGCTGGCACGTGTTCAGACGGACAGTTTGCCGTCTACTAGCGGACGGCAAAGACGTTTGCCGTCCGTGATCCATGCCTTTGCCGTCCGCCATGGCGGACGGCAAAGAAGCGGATTCCAGTAGTGATTACTGGTACATGATTATACTTTTTATGGATGGAGGGGAACATTACAGGCCGGTGCCTCCTTGGACTTCTCCAGTTCGGCGGTAGCAACAGCTAGCTGAGTCCGGCACTTTTCCAGCTCTAGAGACACCATGTTGTTCTTCTCTTTGAGTACCTGATTATAAAACGATCCTTAAATCAGTTGTTTCAACTGTTTCAAGTCTCGGGGGCTACTGGTACATGATTACCAGATCTATACAATGCGTACTTACCCGCATATCTTTCAAATACTGGTCAGTGGCTCTGGTAAGCCCATCCCGAGCTGAAGGCGTCAAACGCCTCTTTATTAAAGCCGGGGTCGCGAAGTGCGGCCCTCTGGCGCCGATGATGCATGGCACTCTCTACTTCAGAGTTCGTGACGGACACATTATACGAATCCTCTGAAGGAGGACAATCCGGCGTTATTCCCATGTCTGCCCCTGCCCTAGAAGCAGGGTCCGTCACCTGATTGGTGGGGGCGCGACCGGCAGGCCCCTCGGACACGGTCCGACGAACGCTCTTCCTAATAAAGCACAGCCGACAATGTCATGGTTCGATGTGACTGTTACAGGGCATATTTAAAGCCATACCTCTTTGATGAAGGTTCCGCCGTGTTGTCGTTTGCCTTTCTCTTCGAAGACCCGCCCGACACAGGCGCCGTTCTCTTCTGAGATGCCTCTGGTGCAATATGACGCGTCGAGCGCCTCCCCTTTGGAGCATAAGATAGTGCGGTGGGTGAGGCATAATGAGGAAGCTCCTTCGGAGGAAATATCTCCTGGTTACTTATGTATGAGGCAGGAAGGAGGCCGGGATAATCGGCCGTGATGGCCACTTCTGTGCCATCATAGCTCGCCTGGTAGATGACTCCCTCTTTGAGCTCTACAAATATGTCCGGATCTTCTTCGAATCCGGGATCGAGGTCCCGGTTATGGTTCTCTGGCTGTGGAGCGGGGCAATGGATCCCCGCGGAAACCCTCCACCATTCCTATTAACAGACGGGTTAATGTCAGTTAAACATGACTAGGGGAGAGGATTGAATAAAGTGGTGGGATTAAAACCCACCCAGCCAGGAGGATTGTACATGGAAAATCCCTCTCGGCGCGTAAGACGAGTGAATTCCTCTTTCTCCCCTTTATACAGATCGGCCAGTATGGTGGCCAGTGTAGTGAGGGAATCCGGACACTTTCGTCCGCAGCGTGAGGTGTCATCTTCCCCATTGTAGTGCCACATGGGGAGCCCCCTGAATTGGAGCGGCTGAACACCTCGCGCTATGGAAGTTGCCATCACCTTGATTATTGATAATCCGGACTGGGCAAGTGTCCTAATCTTGCCCATCAATTGCCAGACTTCTGCGCTGTCTTCCTCCTCGAGGCTCCGAGGACGCCAGCTGTGGTGTTTCTTCAACGAGCGCTGGAAAATTCGGGAAGGCCCATTCGGACTGGGTCGGGGAGAGCGACATCTTCAATATAAAACCACGCCGAGGGCCAGTCTTCGGATGCCTTCTTCGGCGTGCCGGACATGTATCCGGTCCCGGCTATGCGCCATATCTCGGCACCGCCCACCTCGAATACGGATCCCTTTTGGGTACGAGGGACGAGGTAGAAAAGTTTCCTCCATAGATCAAAGTGGGCCTCGCAGCCCAGGAATAGCCCCCAAAGAGCGACAAAACCCGCGATATGCAGGATGGAGGCCGGAGTAAGGTTGTGCAGTTGGAGGCCGTAGTACTCTAGGAGACCTCGGAGGAAAGGGTGGATTGGAAACCCGACGCCTCTTATTAAGAAGGATATGTAGCACACTCGCTCCCCCTGGTTGGATTGGGGGAATTTTCCGCCAGGGCTTCGCCTGTGAAAGTGGTTAATCCTGCCCGGACGGGGACTAGATCCGCGGGGGGAAGGAATCCCTATGTTTGAAGCTTACTCAGCTGGTCGTGGTATACTGAACATTTATCCCAATCGCCTTTTTCAGAGCCATGGGGGCGGGAGGAAGAACTGGGAATGCTAGCCATGCTGGAATGGTTTCTCCTAGCAGGCTCTAAGGATTCTTCGCCTGATGTGAGATGGCATCTGAGATCCAACCTACTTAAATATGCACCTTTCTTACATGGCCAGGGTGTTATGTGGAAAATACTCTAACCTTTCGTGTTCGCTCGACACATGGAGGCCGAAGCAAGGGAGGCGGAAAAGCCAAGGGGTACGACATTAAATGGAAGGCCGAGTATAACTCTTCGGATCAGACGCTTTGAAGTATTCGGAGGAAGAACCTGCCTTGCAATGCCGAAGACTACCTGCGCGCTGGACACATCGTCATTGAAGCCTGGTTCGGGGGCTACTGAGGGAGTCCTAGATTAAGGGGTCCTCGGTCGTCCGGCCTATGTGACGTGGGCCGGACTGTTGGGCCATGAAGATACAAGATAGAAGACTTGCTCCCGTGTCCGGATGGGACTCTCCTTTGCGTAGACGACAAGCTTGGCGTCCGGATATGAAGATTCCTTCCTCTATAAACCGACTCTGTACAACCCTAGGCCCCTCCGGTGTCTATATAAACCGGAGGGTTTAGTCCGTAGAGGCAATCATAATCATACAGGCTAGACTTCTAGGGTTTAGCCACTATGATCTCGTGGTAGATCAACCCTTGTGATCCTCATATTCATCAAGATCAATCAAGCAGGAAGTAGGGTATTACCTCCATCGAGAGGGCCCGAACCTGGGTAAACATCGTGTCCCCCGTCTCCTGTTACCATCGACCTTAGACGCATAGTTCGGGACCCCCTACCCGAGATCCGTCGGTTTTGACACCGACACCGTGTCCGGGTAGGACTCCTATATGCGTGGACGGCAAGTTTGGTGTCCGGATGTACTATTCATTCTTCTGCAAACCGACTCCGTACAACCCTAGGCCCCTTCGTTGTATATATAAACCGGAGGGTTTAGTCCGTAGAGGCTATCAGAATAATCATAGGCTAGAAAACTAGGGTTTAGCCATTACGATCTCGAGGTAGATCTACTCTTGTAACCCCTATACTCATCGAATGCAATCAAGCAGACATAGGGTTTTACCTCCATTAAGAGGGCCCGAACCTGGGTAAACATCGTGTCCCCATCGTCCCCTGTTACCATTGATCCTTAGACTCACAGCTTGGGCCCCCTACCCAAGATCTATCGGTTTTGACGCCGACAGGGGGGCACCGCTAGAACACACAACATTGATTCCTAGCCGTGTGCGCCCCACCCCCATAGTTTACGCCTCCAGTCATATTCACGTAGTGCTTAGGTGAAGCCCTGCGCGGACCACTTCACCATCACTGTCACGACGCCGTCGTGCTGACAGAACTCTCCCTCGACACTTTGCTGGATCAAGAGTTCGAGGGACGTCATCTAGGTGAACGTGTGTAGAACTCGGAGGTTTCGTACGTTTGATGCTTGATCGGTCTGAAAGAGAAGAAGTTCGACTACATCAACCGCGTTGTCAAACGCTTCCGCTTTCGGTCTACGAGGATACGTGGACACACTCTCCCCCTCTTGTTGCTATGCATCTCCTAGATAGATCTTGCATGAGCGTAGGAATTTTTTTGAAATTGCATGCTACGTTTCCCGACATGAAATGCCCAGATGCTTCGGCTCACCGACATCCGCTATTTAAAGGCGGCCACTCCCGGCTCAAACCATACCACACTAAGTCAGCTTCACATCCTTCTCTCATGCACCAAATCGGCCATGACCGCGAGTAGGAACGCGTTGTGGGAGAGCCTCTCGACGAGCAGAAGAACCAGGTTGTCGCCCTTGCGACCGTTTGGTAGAGCCACCTTGCCAGGAGAATAGAGGTAGACATGCCGGTCAGCTCCTCGGAGGTCTACGATGACAACCTGATACGTCTGCATCGTATCTACTTTTCCAAACACTTTTGCCCTTGTTTTTGACTCTAACTTGCATGATTTGAATGGAACTAACCCGGACAGACGCTGTTTTCAGCAGAATTGCCATGGTGTTATTTTTGTGCAGAAATAGAAGTTCTCGGAATGACCTGAAACTTCACGGAGAATATTTTTGGAATAAATAAAAAATACTGGCGAAAGAATCAAGGCCAGGGGGCCCACACCCTGTCCACGAGGGTGGGGGGCGCGCCCCTGCCTCGTGGGCCCCATAGTGCTCCACCGACCTCAACTCCAACTCTATATATTCACGTTCGGGGAGAAAAAAAACGGAGAGAAGGATTCATCGCGTTTTATGATACGGAGCCACCGCCAAGCCCTAATCCCTCTCGGGAGGGCTCATCTGGAGTCCGTTCAGGGCTCCGGAGAGGGGAATCCATCGCCGTCGTCATCATCAACCATCCTCCATCACCAATTTCATGATGCTCACCGCCGTGCGTGAGTAATTCAATCGTAGGCTTGCTGGACAGTGATGGGTTGGATGAGATTTATCATGTGATCGAGTTAGTTTTCTTAGGGTTTGATCCCTAGTATCCATTATGTTCTGAGATTGATGTTGTTGAAATGGTTAGACCTATCTTTTTGTGTATGCGTTTGACTGAGCATGAGATGGATGAAGTTAGAAAGCACAACCTTTTGTACCCTCCTTTTACTTTCTGTTATTTAGATTAAATAAAGCAAAAATAGTATTTTCTGTCTGTTTTCTCAATTATCCTTGCAATAAAAAATACCCCGAAAATAAAAGTTCTCCAAATGTCCCGAAAATGAATATGTTTTTTTGTAGAATATTTGAGAATATCTGGCACTGAGAACACACCAGGGGGAGCCAGCACCAGGCCACGAGGGCGCGCCCCATGCCTCGTGGGCCCCATGTGGGCCCCCTCCACTTACTCCAGCACCCACACACTCCTTCTTCCTCTAGAAAAAATCACCAACCAGCTCAAGCACGAGTTCTAGCTCATCTTGCTACCATTTTCGATCTCCTTGCTCAAAGCTCCTTTCACAAAACTGCTTTGGGGGATTGTTCTTCGGTATGTGACTCCTCCAATGGTCCAATTAGTTTTCGTTCTAGTGCTTTATTCATTGCAAATTTTTGCTGCTTAGGTGACCCTGTTCTTGAGCTTGCATGTCAAATTTATTTGGTCCCAAGTAGTTCTAATGCATGATATAGTCTCTAGGAACTTGTGGGAGTAGTTGCTATCAACCTTGTTAAGTTTGGTTCACTTTTACTTCGAGTCACTAAAAATTTCAGAAATTTTTCAGAGGAAGAGATATGTTTAGGAAAATGTACCGAGGTGGTTCTTCAAGGAAGCAAGGACCCAGGCCCGCAATACGTGAGCCAGACTATGAACTACCAAGAGAAGCTCAAGTGCGGCCTTGTGAATGGCCGTCAGAAAATTTCATGGTCCAAGCAGGAATTAAGGAGGAATTTGACGCATATGTGCGTAATGGTGAACTCGAGGGCTTTATGTTAGATAAGTGCCCCCAATATTACCACCTAACTGATTCCTTTGTGAGAAGGTTTAAATTTACATCCTCACGCAATTCTCACACTGTCCTATTTGATCTCTATGATAAATCTTATACCATGGACTTAGAAGATTTTAATACTGCTTGTAAACTCCCGCAAAGGGGTAGTGCTAGTGAACCTCGCAAATCTGAGTTTAAAGACTTTCTTGCTAGTATAATTGTGGGGGAATCTAGAGAAATAACACAAGCTACCATAGGGAGCATTCATTTTCCTGCTATACATTATTTTGCTCTCTTTATAGGTAGATGCATTAACGGCAAGGACGAGGCATGTCACATGTGTGTTCCCGATCTTAGTGTTCTCAAGAGTGCTATATTAGGAGATAAACAATACAACTTGGGGGCTATTGTTGCACGAAGGTTGCATCATAACAATATTCGTGGAGATTTATTTGGCAGAATTTATGCAACCCGCGTAGCTAATTATCTTGAGATACCCATACATGAAAATGATATGGAATTGCCTCATGCTTATTTAGATTATAATGCTATGGTTCGCCATCAGTTTATTGGGAGGAATGAACAGCCTCTCCAGTACCGACTAATCTTTGACAGACGTCGCACTGTCCATATTGCTCTCCCTGCTCACTTTCTTTGACTTTCAGGCAAAAGGGAGATATGTTATAACCAGGGAGGAGGTGAACGAGTATGAGAGGAGGACGGAGGCAGCTCGCCTCCAAGCTACAGCTCATCAAGCAATAGCCGCTGCATCTCAGTACGACCCCAGTTACAACTTTGGATATCCGCCAGGCCAGCCATGGCCGTAGCCCAACTTAGGCCAAAAGCCTAAGCTTGGGGGAGTATGTATTTCCCACCGACATTACATTCATGTTCACACACTCATTCCAGTTGTCGATGCTCATACTTTTTCATTGTATTATCCATGCTAGTTTATTTTCCTTTTTCTCGCTTTCTTCTTGTGTGTTTGAAAAATCATAAGAAAACCCCAAAAAAATAGTTATAGTTTTTAGCTAGTTTACTTTCCATGCCTGTAGTAGTAATTAAAAGAAAACCCAAAAGGATTCCTCGTTCTTCTTTTGCTTGTTGGGAGCTTTCCCGTGTAAATAGTTTTATTTCCTTTCTTTTCTTTGGGGGTCGAGAGGAGAAGACCATAATGAAAATGTTGAAGTGGCTCTCATATGCATTATTGTTGATTTAACCAAGAGCCCATATTACCTTGTCTTCTCCTTTGTATTAAATGCTTGCAGATTCCAGCTTAGTCCAATGCACGTGCACTATTATTATTATCCACACCGTTCGGTCGTGCAAGTGAAAGGCAATAATGATGATATATGATGGACTGATTGAGATGAGAGGAGCTGGTATGAACTCGACCTCTCTTGTTTTTGTAAATATGATTAGTTCATCGTTCCTGATTCAACCTATTATGAATGAAACATGTTTGCAATGACAATTAGAGATTATAGTTGCTTATGCCATGCTTAGTTAGCTAGGAGTTTATAATGGTTTACCTTGCGTGCCAACATGCTATTAAAATGGTTGTGATGTGGTATGATGGGGTGGTATCCTCCTTTGAATGATTCAAGTGGCTTGACTTGGCACATGTTCACACATGTAGTTGAAACAAAATCAACATAGCCTCCACGATATTTATGTTCATGGTGGATTATATCCTACTCATGCTTGCACTCGTTTATTAATTTCAATGCATGTTCATGACTGTTGTCGCTCTTTAGCTGGTCGCTTCCCAGTCTTTTTCTAGCCTTCACTTGTACTAAGCGCGAATACTGCTTGTAGATCCACTTCCATAAACCCCAAAGTTATTCCATATGAGTCCACCATACCTTCCTATATGCGGTATCTACCTGCCGTTCCAAGTAAATTTGTATGTGCCAAACTCTAAACCTTCAAATGAAATTCTGTTTTGTATGCTCGAATAGCTCATGTAACAACTAGGTCTGTTTGTATCTTCCATGCTAGGTGGGTTATTCTCAAGAGGAGTGGACTCCGCTCCTCACTCACGAGAAAATGGCTGGTCACCGGGATACCCAGTCCCATGCTCAAATCAAATCAAAATAATTGCAAACAAAACTCCCCCGGGATTGTTGTTAGTTGGAGGCACCCGTTGTTTCGGGCAAGCCATGGATTGATGCTTGTTGGTGGAGGGGGACTATAAACTTTACCATTCTGTTTGGGAACCGCCTATAATGTGTGTAGCATGGAAGATATCGAGATCTCTCGGTTGTTATGTTGACAATGAAAGTATATCACTCAAAAAATTATTTATCTCTATTTCAAAATCGAGCTCTGGCACCTCTACAAGTCCCTGCTTCCCTCTGCGAAGGGCCTATCTATTTACTTTTATGTTGAGTCATCCTCCTCTTATTAAAAAGCACCAGCTGGGGAGCACCGCTGTCATTTGCATCCTTTACTATTAATTTATATTGAGTATGACTATGCCTGGATCTCTTTTACCATGAATTACAATGTTTAGTCGGTCCTTGATCTTCAAATGGTGCTCTGCATATATGTTTTGTGGTCTCAGAAAGGGCTAGCGAGATACCATCTTGTTATATCATATTATGATTGTTTTGAGAAAGTGTTGTCATCCGAGATTTATTATTATTGCTCGCTAGTTGATTATGCCATTGATATGAGTAAATATGAGACCTAAGTGTTATTGTGAATATGGTTAGTTCATAATCTTTTCTGAAAACTTGAATGCTGACTTTACATATTTACAACAACAAGAGAAAACAGAGTTTGTAAAAGTTTCTCTTTATCACTTTCAGTTTTTCAACTGAATTGCTTCAGGAGAAGCAAAGGTTTAGGATTGGGGGAGTTGATACGTCTCCATTGTATCTACTTTTTAGAACACTTTTGCCCTTGTTTTGGACTCTAACTTGCATGATTTGAATGGAACTAACCCGAACTGACGTTGTTTTCAGCAGAATTGCCATGGTGTTATTTTTGTGCAGAAATAAAAGTTCTCGGAATGACCTGAAACTTCACGGAGAATATTTTTGGAATAAATAAAAAATATTGGCGAAAGAATCAAGGCTAGGGGCCCACACCCTGTCCACGAGGGTGGGGGCGCGCCCCCTGCCTCGTGGGCCCCCTGGTGCTCCACCGACCTCAACTCCAACTCTATATATTCATGTTGGGGAGAAAAAAAATCAGAGAGAAGGATTCATCGTGTTTTACGATACGGAGCCGCCGCCAAGCCCTAATCTCTCTCGGGAGGGCTCATCTGGAGTCCGTTCGGGGCTCCGGGGAGGGGAATCCGTCGCCGTCGTCATCATCAAACTTCCTCCATCACCAATTTCATGATGCTCACCGCCGTGCGTGAGTAATTCCATCGTAGGCTTGCTGGACGGTGATGGGTTGGATGAGATTTATCATGTAATCGAGTTAGTTTTGTTAGGGTTTGGTCCCTAGTATCCATTATGTTCTGAGATTGATGTTGCTATGACTTTGCTATGCCTAATGCTTGTCACTTGGGCCTGAGTGCCATGATTTCAGATCTGAACCTATTATGTTTTCATGAATATATGTGAGTTATTGATCCTATCTTGCAAGTCAATAGTCACCTACTATGTGTTATGATCCGTTAACCCCGAAGTGACAATAATTGGGATACTTACCAGTGATGACCGTAGTTTGAGGAGTTCATGTATTCACTAAGTATTAATGCTTTGGTCTGGTACTCTATTAAAAGGAGGCCTTAATATCCCTTAGTTTCCAATAGGACCCCGCTGCCATGGGAGGGTAGGACAAAAGATGTCATGCAAGTTCTTTTCCATAAGCACGTATGACTATATTCAGAATACATGCCTACATTACATTGATGAACTGGAGCTAGTTCTGTGTCACCCTATGTTATAACTGTTGCATGAGGAATCGCATCCGACATAATTATCCATCACTGATCCAATGCCTATGAGCTTTTCAAATATTGATCTTTGCTTAGTTAATTTACCGTTGCCACTGTTACAATTACTACAAAACTGCTACTGTTACTTTTGCCATCGTTACCGTTACTTCAATACTACTTTGCTACTAAATACTTTGCTGCAGATATTAAGTTTTCCAGGTGTGGTTGAATTGACAACTCAACTGCTAATACTTGAGAATATTCTTTGGCTCCCCTTGTGTCGAATCAGTAAATTTGGGTTGAATACTCTACCCTCGAAAACTGTTGCGTTCCCCTATACTTGTGGGTTATCACAACCCCATACGAGCTCCTACAATGACTCGGCGCCGACGCTCGCGCCTATCCATTGTGACGCCCGGATAATCAAGCTACAGTAACCTCTGCTAATGATGCCACGTCACTTCAATAACTGTTGCTAATCTCGCGTTAGTTCAAAACCGATTAAAATTCAAATTCAAAATTTGGCAAATAATAAAAGTTTTCAAAATATTAAACTAAAATGTTCGGAGTGTGCAAATAGATGCTTAGGTGTTTATGGTGAGGGATCCATGCTTTTATAAATAACCTAAATACTTAAAATGAATTAAAACAGAAAAGTAAATAATTAAAAAAACAAAAGAACAAAAAGAAATAAAACCGAAACCCCCCTCTCCCTAGGCCGAGTGGCCCAACTAGCCAGGCCGGCCCAGCTGCTGGCCAGCCCACTAGCCCATCAGGCCCGCCCCCACTCCCATATCCCTAGTCCCTTATCCTCACCCCCCCCGTAACCCTAACTCCACTCCCCACCCCCCACGTCGCCCCCTCCCCGATCCCGATCTAGATCGGGGCATCACCGTCACCGCCGCCTAAGGACCTCGCCGGAGAACACTTCGCCGGACGTCCTCACCGGTCTGCCTCCCCTCTACGCACGTCGTCGCCGTCGTCCTCCCCAAGCACCACTGCCCCGTCCCCTGCATCCCCCCGTGAGCCCCCCTTTTTTCCTCCTTCCCTGCGATCACCGCCGCGCACCGGCGCCCGCGCCCCGCCCGCGTCCCTGGCCGCGCGCCTCGTGCCCCTTCTGTAGTCCCGCGACGCGCCCGCCTCGCCATGCCGCTGCGGCCCTCCTACCGCACACACGCGTGCCGTCTGCCCGCTCACAGCCACCAGCCGCGCCCCACTGCCCTCGAGCTGCTGCCGCTGCTCACCTCGCTCCCCCTCTGCGCGCGCGCGCTCGTGCTCGCCGCGCGGCGACCGTGCCCGTCCGCGCGCCCGCGTCCCGCTTCTGCCTGCTCGTTCCGCCCGTGCTACGGCTGCTACCGCACCTCGCTCGCCTGTCCCGCCTGCTGTCGCTGTTACTTCTTCTCCCAGCCCCCTTCCCCCATGCTCCACCACGCCCGGCCGTGATGACCCCTACCCTCCGCAAGCCGCGCCCCGCTCCTCCTCCGCGTGCATGCCCTCGCGCTCGCCGTGCGCGGACCACGCCCGTCCGCGCCCCCTCGCGCCTGTTGGCGTGCCCTGCCCCGCACAGCTCCCTGCTCCAGCAAGCCCCGCCTCCCCTGGCCGCCGGCGCCGGCGTGCGCCATGCGCGCCCAGCGCCCCTCGGGCTCGCGCCCGTTCGGGCGCCCCGCCCCGTTGCTCGCCCGTAACCGCTAAGGCCCCCCGGGGCCTATGACAAACGGGCCCCAGCGCCCGAAAACATTAAAAAAAGATTAAATATATATAATAATAAAAATAAATAAATTAATTAATTAATTAATTAACTTAATTAATCCTGTTTAGTTAACCTAGTTAACTATTGTTAATTAATTAAACAATAATTAGTTTAACCTAAACCCTAATCAACCTAACAGTGTATGACAAGTGGGTCCCACTGGACCCACACGTCAGTCTGACCAGTCAACACCTCTGTTGACTGCTGACGTCATATTGACGTCAGCGAGCACTGTTCTGGATAATGTTGAATTAAATTAATTAAATAAATTCTAAAAATTCTTTAAAACTTTAGAAAATCATATAAAATAAACCGTAACTCGGATGGAAATACTTTCTACATGAAAGTTGCTCAGAACGACGAGACGAATCCGGATACGCGGCCTGCTCGTCCGCCATACATCCCTAGCATAGCGAACACGCAACTTTCTCCCTCCAGTTCATCTGTCCGAAAACGCGTAACACCGGGGATACTTTCCCGGTTGTTTTCCCCCTTCGTCGGTATCACCTCGTACTGCGTTAGGGCACACCTAGCACTGCGTATTGCCCCGTTATGCTTTGTGATGCTTTGTTTGCTCCGTATTTACTGTTTCTTCCCCCTCTTCTTCCCCGGTAGACCCCGAGACCGGCGCTGATGCCACCGAGTACGACTACGTCACCGACGACCCTTCTTCTTGTGCAACAGAGCTTCCAGGCAAGCCCCCCCCCTTGATCACTAGATATCGCCTATTCTTCTCTATACTGATTGCATTAGAGTAGTGTAGCCTGTTACTGCTTTCCATTTATCCTATCCTGATGCATAGCCTGTGCTTGCTACTACTGTTGTTACCTTTACCTGCAATCCTAAATGCTTAGTATAGGATGCTAGTATTCCATCAGTGGCCCTAAATTCTTGTCCGTCTGCCATGCTATACTATCGGGCCGTGATCACTCGGGAGGTGATCACGGGTTTATACTATATACTTTATACATGATACATGTGGTGACTAAAGTCGGGTCGGCTCGTGGAGCACCCGCGAGTGATTCACGGATTGGGGGCTGAAAGGACCTTTGTCCCAACGGCCCTCTGTGTGGATCTTTGTGGCGGAGCAATAGGGCAGGTTGAGACTACCTAGGTGAGAGGTGGGCCTGGCCCTGGTCGGTGTCTGCGGTTACTTTAAAATAACACGCTGAACGAGTTCTTGGTATTTGATCTGAGTCTGGCCATTTGGTCTATACACACTAACCAACTACGTGGGAAAGTTATGGGCACTCGACGTCGTGGTATCAGCCGAAGCCTTCGTGACGTCAGTGACTGAGCGGCGCACGCCGCATTGGACCGTAAGCTCGCGCTTGTATTAAGGGGGCTAGGTCTGCTTCCGGCCGCGTACGCAACGTGCAGGTGTGCAAAGGGCGATGGGCCCAAACCCCTGCGCCATAGGATTTAGACCGGCGTGCTGACCTCTCTGTTGTGCCTAGGTAGGGCTGCGACGTGTTGATCTTACGAGGCCGGGCATGACCCAGGAAAGTGTGTCCGCCAAATGGGATCGAGTGTGTTGGGTAATGTGGTGCACCCCTGCAGGGAAGTTTATCTATTCGAATAGCCGTGATCTTCGGTAACAGGACGACCCAGAGTTGTACCTTGACCTTATGACAACTAGAACCGGATACTTAATAAAACACACCCTTCCAAGTGCCAGATATAACCCGGTGATCGCTCTCACACAGGGCGACGAGGGGAGGATCGCCGGGTAGGATTATGCTATGCGATGATACTTGGTGAACTTACTGTCTACTCTCTTCTACATGCTGCAAGATGGAGGCTGCCAGAAGCGTAGTCTTTGACAGGACTAGCTATCCCCCTCTTATTCTGGCATTCTACAGTTTAGTCCACCGATATTGCCCCTTTACACAGATAGCCATACATATGTAGTGTAGATCCTTGCTTGCGAGTACTTTGGATGAGTACTCACGGTTGCTTTTCTCCCTCTTTTCCCCCTTTCCATTCTACCTGGTTGTCGCAACCAGATGCTGGAGCCCAGGAGCCAGACGCCACCGTCGACGCCGACTCCTACTACACCGGAGGTGCTTACTACTACGAGCAGGCCCTGATGACGACCAGGAGTAGTTTAGGAGGATCCCAGGCAGGAGGCCTGCGCCTCTTTCGATCTGTATCCCAGTTTGTGCTAGCCATCTTATGGCAACTTGTTTAACTGTACTCAGATATTGTTGCTTCCGCTGACTCGTCTATGATCGAGCACATGTATTCGAGCCCTCGAGGCCCCTGGCTTGTATTATGATGCTTGTATGACTTATTTTATTTTTAGAGTTGTGTTGTGATATCTTCCCGTGAGTCCCTGATCTTGATCGTACACGTTTGCGTGTATGATTAGTGTATGATTGAATCGGGGTCGTCACATCCATGCTGGCTTGACCATTGAGCAGACACAGTTTAACGCCGCCATTGCGGAGGAGCAACCAGCACCTATGTCCGTGATGACCCACAAGTATAGGGGATCGATTGTAGCTCTTTTCGATAAGTAAGAGTGTCGAACCCAACGAGGAGCAGAAGGAAATGACAAGTGGTTTTCAGCAAGCTAATGTCAAGTGCTGAAATTGTAAGTAGCAAAGTAGTTTGATAGCAAGATAATTTGTAACGAGCAAGTAATGATAGTAGTAACAAAAGTGCAGCAAGGTAGCCCAATCCTTTTGAGGCAAAGGACATGCCAAAACGGTCTCTTATAGTAAGCAAAGCGTTCTTGAGGGTACACAGGAATTTCATCTAGTCACTTTCACCATGTTAATTCGATTTGTGTTCGCTACTTTGATAATTTGATATGTGGGTGGACTGGTGCTTAGGTGATGTTCTTACTTGAACAAACCTCCTACTTATGATTAACCCTCTTGCAAGCATCCGCAACTACGAGAAAAGTATTAAGAATAAATTCTAACCATAGTGTTGGGGATATTACCACTGGGCGTAAACCGGCCAGGAGAGGCCGGGTTAACCCCATAAGTAGTTCTTCTGTATCTGAAGCCCATGAAGACAGACGGTGACGCTTCATTAAGGCTCAGGGCCCAAAGCCGGTTTAAGGCCTATAGACACAAACCGGCATTAATATGTAAACTTGTGTTGTAAGACAGAAGTAGCAGAGACCGAGCCGGACACAATTATGAGCCGGCCTCGGAGTCTGTAAACCGACGGGCGTCAACCCATGTATATAAGGGGATGACCCGGCGGCGGTTCAGGGAGGACAGACAACAACTGGAGACCCAGGCAAAGCGTATTTGCTCCCTGGTCATCGAAACCCCATCAATTCCATCACAACTAGATGTAGGCTTTTACCTTCATCGTAAGGGGCCGAACTAGTATAAAACTCTCTTGCATCCCTTGTCCGCTTTAACCCCTTTAAGCTAACCCGTAGCGATGGCTCCACGACTAAGTCCTTTCTCTAGGACATCTACCGTGACAAAACCACGACAGTTGGCGCCCACCATGGGGCTATCGCACGATGGTTTCAAGTTCTTGGAGGGCAACTTCGAAGGACTCAAGGGTTACGCTGTGGGCCGGATGACCAAGAGTCGTCGCAGCAAGCTCTACATCGACGATGCAGGCTGGGGCCCCGAGACCGGCTCAATCGAGTACGGCTACCGGGTCCCCTTTGGTGGCATACACGTTTTCATTGGCAAGATCGGCGAACCGGGCCCTGAGCCGGACATCTGCACCGACCTCGTCGAAACGGCTCAGCATGCGAGATCTGCCCGGGTCAAGCCTGTCATGAAGCGTGCCTTCGTGGGAGTTATCCATGGAGGGGAATCAGAGGATAGATCAGAATCTGGTGGTGAGACCGTTGTTTATTCCGGCGACGAGTCATCGACCGGAGAGACCGAGTCGTTATATCAGTTACAAGATGGCCGGATTGGGGGCTGTTCCGATGGCGTCAGTATTCTCGACCCCTTTGATCTGCCAAACCGGGTTGCGATCTTCATGGCCGGCACGCAACCGGCGCTCCACTCTTCGACCGCAGCGGCGATGATTTCCGGATCGGCAGCGGCGGCGGCGGCCGGGGCAGGAGGCCCTGTGCGACCGCCAACTCTGGTTCTATCTGATTTGTTTGACGCGTTGACAACGCTGATGGCGGAGGTTAACCCGGCGGATCAGGATGCACACAATGCGGAAATTGCGAAAGTGAAAGACCAGATCACCCAGGCCAAAGCCAACTTAGCAGCTGAGGATGCCAGGATAGTCTCGGAGCGGGCCGCTTTGGATGCACAAGCTTACCGGATTATGCTGGATCATAGTGCGTCGAACGAAGTCCTGAAGAGGAGGCACCGATCTCACTTGCCGCCGGTTTATGACGCTAGAAATCTCTTTAACACCCTAGGAGCGGGGACCAGTAATCTGTCGGTGGTAAACCGGGCGGAGGCACCGGGGGCAGGGGCGCCGGTTCAGCCACGTTTGGTGGATCCGCCTTGTCAGAACAACATTGTGGCACCGCATGTCCCCACGCCACCGGGTCATTATTCTAACCCGATGGACAACATTGTCGCTGTCGCTTCACGGCTGGCGGCCATCCCGATCGAAGGTGATTTTCCGGCGGCGATCGAGACGCGTCGGGTTAAGGAGCTTCTTCAGACAGCCTTGGTTCAACAGGAGGCTTATTCATATAGTCGCGATCGGATTCGTTCCACTCCCTGTCCAAGCCGGAGTTACAGCAGGCGTATGGATGGACCGGCAGTATCAAGCAATGCGCGGAACCGTGATCCGCCCCGTGGCAATAACCCGGCGGGTGGTGCTGGTGATGCTCAGGAGGTGGTGGACCTGGCTCGGGCACGCAGAGAGGCCGAGTTAGCAGCGCAGCATGAGGCCCGTCAGCTTACTCCGGTTCGTCCAACCACATCGGTGGAACCAGGAGTTACCTCTAGTTCTTTGGGAGTGCCATGTCTTGTCCCAGTGTTGCGCAATGTGCGCCTGCGCAAGGATTTCGAGGGCCCGCGCAAGGTGCCGAATTACACCGCCGATTTATCCCCTGAAACATGGGTCGAAAGCTATGAGATGGCCATGGAGATGCTGGATGTGGATGATGCGGCATGTGCGAAATACTTCACCATGATGCTAGAAGGGACGGCCCGCACTTGGCTAAAGAGCTTACCGGCTAATTCTATCAGGTCATGGGCCGAGTTGAGGGCCCGGTTTATTCAGAATTTCAAGGATACATGCAAGCAGCCCATGTCGATTGTGGACTTAGATGCCTGTGTCCAGGAGGAAGGAGAGTCAACAACCCATTGGGTGCGCCGGGTTTCGGAGATTTTGCATTCATCAGACCGCATCAACGCTGACACTGCAGTTTTAACATAGGAAGGCAATTGCCGGTTTGAACCCCTGAAGTTGAAGTTGGGACGGCTCAAACGTCATTGTAATGACATGGGAACCCTCATGGCTACACTGGTGAAGTATGCCGACTCTGATAGTACCAAGGATCCCGAGTCTGACGATGATAAGATAGGGAAGGGAAAGAAGAGCGGCAACGCCAAGGGGCAGCACCACAACCCAGCGGGTCATGGAAACGGGGGCAAGCGTAAAGCGGACCACGGTTTAGACTTTGTGGCTAACACTAGTACGCATGACAAGGGCCTGCGGCGTAAGGGTAAACCGCCCCAGCGCGGTGGAAGGCCAAGTCCTAATCCGGACCGTTTGTCTTATCTTTTGAACCAGCCCTGTCCAAAGCATGGGACGAAGGAGGACCCGTCCACGCACCTCTGGAAAGATTGTTACATCATGCAAGAGTTCAAAAGTTCTGATTCTTTCCGGTATGATCATGGACCAGGAGGCGGTTCGGGCCCCGGCTCTCATGGGCCGGGTTATGGCGGAGGAAATTCCGGTTCAGGCTTCCACGGTAATCAGGGTGGACATAACAATCAAGGTAATTAGGGTAACCAAGGTGGCTATAATCATCAGGGCAATCAACAGCAGTAGCAGTCGGGTTACCAGAGCAACCCGAAGCAGTTGAATAGCGGACAGTATCATGTCTTCACCACTAGCTTGGACAAGCGCGATCAGAAGCTTCATAAAAGGGCAGTGAATGCCGTTGAACCGGCGATGCCCCGTTATTTGCGTTGGTCCGAGCAGCCGATTGTATGGAGTAGAGAAGATCATCCACCCCGGGTTGACAATCCGGGTCATCTGGCTCTGGTGGTGGCACCTCAGGTGGGAGGTTATAAGTTCACTAAGGTACTCATGGATGGAGGGAGTAGTATCAATATCCTTTATTATGAAACTTTCCGTCGCATGGGGCTAACAGATAAAAATCTTAAACCATCCAATACGGTATTCCATGGTGTGGTGGCTGGTAAGTCGGCATATCCTGTTGGTAAGATAGCTCTGGAGGTGGCTTTTGGAGACGAGCATGACTCGAGATCAGAAACCTTGACCTTTGAAGTGGTGAAAATCAGCAGCCCGTATCATGCCCTATTTGGACGGCCAGCTTATGCTAAGTTTATGGCACGGCCTTGTTATGTCTATCTGCAGCTCAAGATGCCGGGTCACAAGGGAACTATAACCATGCATGGGAGCCGCAAGATTGCTCTGGAGTGTGAAGAAGGTGATGCGGCTTATGCTGAGTCGGTTTGTGCAACAGAAGAGTTGAAGTTTTACAAGGACAATGTTGATCCGGCAGATATGACTTCGTTGAAGAAACCAACTACAGAGCATGATCCGGCCCTGAAGTTTAAATCGGCTGATGAGACTAAGCTTGTTGACTTCGTGCCTGGCGATTCATCCAAGCAGTTTAGCATCAGCGCTAACTTGGATCCGAAATAGGAAAGCGCGCTCATCGAGTTCATCCGTGAGAATCGGGACATCTTTGCATGGAAGCCTTCTGACATGCCAGGTGTACCGAGAGAACTCGCTGAGCACACTCTCAATGTTGATCCCAAGTATAAACCGTCAAGCAGTTTCTCCGCCGGTTCAATGAAGAAAGACGCAAAGCTATTGGAGAAGAAGTAGCCAGGCTCTTGGCGGCTGGATTTATCGTTGAAGTATTCCATCCTGAGTGGTTGGCTAATCCGGTGCTGGTCCTCAAGAAGAATGGCACTTGGCGTATGTGTGTGGACTACACAGATCTCAACAAAGCTTGTCCAGCAGATCCTTTTGCCCTTCCCCGTATTGATCAAATTATTGATGCTACGGCGGGTTGCGAGCGTTTAAGCTTTTTGGATGCATACTCTGGTTATCATCAGATCAAAATGGCAGTTAAGGACCAGGAGAAGACAGCCTTCATAACTCCCTTTGGAGCCTTCTGCTATGTGTCCATGCCCTTTGGGCTCAAGAGTGCCCAGGCGACTTATCAACGGTGTGTGCAGAATTGTCTGCATAAACAGATCGGCCGCAATGTTCACGCCTATGTGGATGATATTGTGGTAAAATCAAGGAAGAAGGAGACATTGATTGATGACTTGAAGGAAACCTTTGATAAACTGCGGGTTTATAAAATGATGCTTAATCCGGCCAAGTGTGTCTTTGGTGTACCTGCAGGCAAGCTCTTGGGCTTTTTGGTGTCTAACAGGGGCATTGAAGCTAATCCGGAAAAGATCAAAGCCATCACCTCCTTGGCTAAACCGAAGTGTATCAATGATGTTCAACGCCTGGCAGGCCGGATTGCCGCGTTGAGCCGGTTTGTCAGTCGCCTTGGCGAGAAGGCCATCCCTTTATATCAGATGCTGAAGAAAACGGATAACTTCGTCTGGAGTGACGCTGCTAATGAAGCATTTGAGGACATAAAGCAGCAGCTGGCTAATCCGCCGATTCTCGCTGCTCCAGTGGACAAAGAACCATTGTTGCTATATGTGGCAGCTAATGCTCGGGCTATTAGTGTGGCTATTGTGGTGGAGCGCAAGGAGGCAGGAAAGGAATATCCGGTTCAGCGGCCGGTTTACTATATCAGTGAGGTACTTATTGAGTCCAAGCAGAGGTACCCGCATTGGCAAAAATTGGTGTATGGGGTTTTCATGGCAAGCCGGAAGCTTAAGCAGTATTTCCAAGGTCATCCCATCACGATGGTTAGCTCTGCTCCTATGGTGGATATCCAGAACAGGGAAGCAACTGGTCGGATTGCTAAGTGGGCTATCGAGCTCGGGCTTCACGGGTTGAAATACATACCCCGAACGGCGATTAAATCTCAGGCACTTGTGGATTTCATCAATTATTGGACAGAATTACAAGCTCCAGAGGAGAAGCTGGATCACACTTATTGGACTATTCATTTTGATGGGTCCAGGCAATTGGAGGGCTCGGGGGCTGGAGTCGTATTAACTTCCCCACGAGGTGATAAGTTTTGCTATGTTCTTCGTTTAATGTTCCCTTGCACTAACAATGCAGCTGAATATGAGGCTTTACTCCATGGTATTCGGATGGTTAAGGAGATGAACCTAAGCCGAGTTAAGTGCTTCAGTGACTCAGATCTGGTGGCTCAACAAGTGTCCGGCACTTGGGATTCCAAGGACCCACTAATGGCAGCATATCGTCATGAGGTGGATATTGTTGTAGGTCACTTTAAAGGTTATCAGGTGGATCATGTGGACCGGCGGAAGAATGAAGCGGCGGACGCTTTAAGCCGCCTGGGTTCCCAACGTAAACCGGTTCCACCTAATGTCTTCCTGGATGTTTTGCATAATCCGTCCGTCAAGCTCCCTGGTGAAGAGGATTTGGCTATTCCTGATCCGGAGCTCAGTTGGTGGCGGCTCTTCATGTTATCCCGGATTGGACGGTTCCATATCTGGCGTAATAAACCGAGGCGAGTTACCAGAGGATAAAACTTTGGCCAGGCAGATAACCCGGCGGTCCAAGTCCATGACTATTATCATGGAGAGTTACATCATTGCAGGGCGATAGGGGTTTTCCAACGCTGTGTGTCTCCTGAGGAAGGCCGTGAAATTTTGTGTGATATCCACGAAGGAGATTGTGGTCACCACGCCGGTTCAAAATCTTCAAGGCGTTTCGTCACGGTTTCTATTGGTTGACAGCGCATGCTGATGCCGAGGACTTGGTCAAAAGATGTGATGGCTATCCGAAATTCTCAAGGCGCGCTCATGTACCGGCTCAAGAATTGAGGATGATTCCAATCACCTGGCCGTTTGCAACTTGGTGGCTGGATATGGTTGGGCCTTTCAAGAGGTCCAAGGACAAGAAGACCCACCTTTTGGTGGCGGTTGATAAGTTCACGAAGTGGGTGGAGGCAGAGCCAGTTAGTAAGTGTGACGCAGCCACGGCGGTTCAATTCATCAAAAAGGTGATCTTCCGGTTTGGCTTTCCACACAGCATTATAACAGACAATGGTACCAATCTGTCAAAAGGGTGCCATGAAGGAGTTCTGTCAACGTGAGCACATCCGGCTTGACGTGTCATCAGTGGCTCACCCCCAGTCCAATGGTCAAGCGGAGAGGGCCAATCAAGAGATCTTGAGAGGCATCAAACCCCGGCTTATGGTTCCTTTGCAACGGACGCCGGGTTGTTGGGTTGAGGAGCTACCTTCAGTGTTATGGAGCATCAATACCACACCCAACAGATCGACAGGATACACACCGTTCTTCATGGTTTATGGAGCGGAAGCGGTTCTTCCTAGTGACATCCGTCATGACTCACCTCGTGTAGCGGCATACGTTGAAGCTGACAACGAGAAGGCACGGCAGGAAGCTCTTGACCTGTTAGATGAGGAGCGTGACATGGCGGCAGCCCGTTCGGCGATTTATCAGCAAGATCTGCGTCGTTATCATAGCCGCCGGGTTAGAACCAGAACCTTTCAAGAAGGAGATTTGGTGCTTCGACTCATCCAGGATCAGACGGATATGCACAAGCTATCCCCCCTTGGGAAGGACCTTTTGTGGCCAGCAAGAATCTGCACAACGGGTCATACTACCTAATCGATGTTCGAGAGCGCAAAGACTCACGTAAATCGGAGGAGGAGACCAACCGGCCGTGGAATATTGCTCATCTTCGGCCCTACTATACTTGAGCTACAGGCTCTGCTTATGTACATATTATGACATTGTATATATTATGATCAATATAATAAACCGGAACCTCAGCTAAAGCGGGGTATCTGTTGTTTTCTTACATCATGTGTGGTTACATGGAGCTTACAAAGCGGCGTCCGGTTTACCCCTTGATTTAGCTTCTCAAAGCTTGATATTACATCACTTGGGGGCTTGGTCGTATCCGAACCATAGCTACACCTCTTGATCGGCGCAATGCCACAGCATCACTTGGGGGCTTGGTCGTATCCGAACCATAGCTACACCTCTTGATCGGCGCAATGCCACAGCATCACTTGGGGGCTTGGTGGTATCCGAACCATAGCTACACCTCTTGATCGGCGCAATGCCACAGCATCACTTGGGGGCTTGGTCGTATCCGAACCATAGCTACACCTCTTGATCGGCACAATGCCACAGCATCACTTGGGGGCTTGGTCGTATCTGAACCATAGCTACATCTCTTGATCGGCGCAATGCCACGGCATCATTTGGGGGCTTGGTCGAACCCAAACCATAGCTACACCTCTTGATCGGCGTAATGCCACAGCATCACTTGGGGGCTTGGTCGAACCCACCTCTTGATCAAATTCGGGGCCTGGCAGCCCGTGAAAAGCCTCGACTACAACGGTTTTTATTTGCCTTTTGCTGAGTTTTCTTTGTTTTCATAAGATTTGTGACGTTTTTAAACCGGTGTTTATCAGCCCGGTTAGGCTATCAACTACAAGTTGACAGTATACAATCAAATTATAATCCGGAGACTATCAGCCCGGTCTAGTTTTGACTCAAAGTCACCAGTATGGAATAAACCGGTGTTTATCACAACCCGGAACGGTTTTATTGTAAACCGGCATCATATAACAGGAGTTACTTCTACTCCGGATTAGGGTTATTACCCTCATTACAAGGTTGGTCAGCCAACACTATGCCTAAAGGTCACAGGTATCTTATATTTCCATATTTGGTTATCTTCTACAACCTTGGTTATAAACCTTGGTCATATATATATTTGGGTATCATGACCCGCCCGGTGGTAAACTGCGAGGGCGCTTTAAGCTTCTTATCTGGAGGAACAACTTGAACAAATAGCTATGGATTATGAACATCATATCTTAAGCATGGCGGATTAGCACGCATCAGTTGCAGATAAATATGCATGAAGGCATAACAGACCAAGTGTTTTAACGAGCCTATTACAAGGCGTTTCAGTGCCCAAAGGGATAATTGTTTCTCAAATAAGCATTACAACACGTGGAAGACTAAACCGGCCCCGGATTATGATTGCTTATCAGCTTGACCTGGCGGCTGTGGATCATCTTGCACCGGTTCATCTTCTTCGTCCCTACCCAGCGGCTGGAAGTCAACAGTTGTCCAGTCGATCCCAATTAAAGCTTGGAACACAGCTTCGTCGCTTATAAGGGTGGACGGTTCAATGTCAGGGGCATAAGTGTGCTTACGGATTGGAGGGATCAGGTTTTGAGCCTCAGGAGTTTGTGCAGCAACCCGCTTGTTATTGGTATCATAACTCGCCTGGTAAAATGAAAGATCAGCCTCTTCAGCAAGTTGACAAGCCAGTGGACGTACTTCCCGGTTTATTGTGCAGAGATCTTCAGTGCCAAATTCTGATCCGTCTTCTTTTAAGCTTGGGTAGCCTTTAGCCACGTCCGTCGGATCAAGATCAAGCACCCATCCTTTTGCCCAGGTTAGTGCGGTCAGAGCGCCAGCCCTTGCAGCAGACCTCTTTAGCTCTTCTACCCGGGCAGGCAGCATAGATAGCCTGTCTAAGGTATCCTTGATTAACGTCGGGGGTGGCTTATTGTGAGAAGCGGTGTAGATAATTCGTTGTGCGCCGGTATACAGTTGTTCTATCAGCGTGTAGGCAGCCTTCAGCTTCTTTTGAACATCAGAGCCCAGATGACTAATGCGAGTTCCTGCATCATTGCAAACATCAATAAACCGGCAGCGCATGGGAAGATATGTTGAAAATATAAAGCAAGGATGCTTACCGAACACAGCAGCAGTCATGGCATGTATCTGCCGCTTTACACCAGTCAGCTCGTCTACCACCGGTTTGAGAGCTGCTTCTGCGTCTTTAGCTCTTTTCCGCAAAGCGGATTTCTCTGTGTTCCAATTCGCCCGCTCCTTGGCAAATCTCTCCTTTAGCTTTTCCATAGCGGCTAAGGCGCTCGTGAGCTCATCTTTTGCTTTGGAAGTTTCGGCCTGTTGGGACTTAATGTTCTCTTGCAGATCAGCGGTTTGGCTCTCCTTCTTGCTCAGTTCAGCCTATAAAGAGACAGATATACAATGAGTTGACAGTACATATTTGAAGTACCAAGCACATAACAAGTTATGCCCTTGATACTTGTGGGCTAATGCATATTTGCTCCTTATCAGAAATTTCTACAAGTCCCAAGCACAATACAAGTATTAATCTTGGCACTTGGGGGCTAATGTGTGTTTGCTCAGAAACTGTTGGTATGAGAATTCTTATACAGTCCCGGTTCATCTTTATAAAGTTAAACCGGCCCTTGGGGGCTATACCGGTGAAAAAGCAGTATGGCAAATTTTAAGGAACCGGTTCATCTTAAAGAAGTAATTCGGTCCCTGGAGGCTAAATATGCAAAGTTAAGTTATGACAAAAGTCCCGGTTTAGATTGGTATCATAAACCGTCACTTAGGGGCTACTAGGAGTTGATAAACTGCAATTGGATAAAAGAGAAAAATAGTAGTTACCTCATATCGCTCCTTCATCAAGTTTACCAAACTAGCTTCATAGTCACGGCTGGTATACAGACGGTTCAAGAAGCCAGAGTGAATGTCTTGAGCATTGAGATGGGCGTAGCTTGATAAATTGGCATTCCATTTGCCTTTGCCGTTAGCAGAGAGATCGTCCTTGGCACTATGCTTTGACAAAGCGACAAGATTGCCAGGAGTGGTGTGGCCAGTGCCAGTAATCATAATGTCATCATCTTGGTCATCGGCGGCCTTCACTGGAGTTGGCGGTTTGTCACTATCCTTAACTCGACTGACCGGTTTGTCATCAGTTCGGACAGGGCTGGTTGGCCGGTCTACATGGCTTGTAGTGCCAACTTGCACCTGTTCGGCAAGGAAGTCATGGTCTTAAGGCGGCGGATCATTAAGCGTGTCGTCAGCATCGGTTTCTTCCGGATCTGGCGTTTTTTCCGGTTCTGCAGCTACATTATCATCAGCCGGTTTGCTTAAACGAGCCTTCTTGCTGGGTCTCGGCTTGGTGCTGAGAAAAGATAGACATGAGGATCAGTACAGTATGAAAAGATAGCACATCAAGAATAAAGACACGTGCATAGCTCACCCAGGAACTGTTTTGAGGGGTGGAAGCTGTGTGGCCGATGACTCGCCAGAAGATGAGTGAGAACTACCCTGATAATTTGAATCAGACGGGTTAAGAGGCTGGCGGAAACAACCTGCTTTGGGGTATGAAGTATCAATGGGATAAGAGACCTCTGGTTGGCGTTTCCGAACCGGACTGTTCGGTAAACCGGCGGAGGTAACTACCTGGCCACTGTGCCTGGTTGTGCGGCGAGCCTCGTGCTGCTGTGTCTTCAAAAGAAAGTTTGGGTCCAAGTAAGCAAGGGGGTGAGAAAATTTTACTTTACGGTTTGCTCGATGGATTTTCGATGTCGGCAGAGGAGCTGAATCGGAGGAAAGAATGATTACCTCTACATCGTCAGCATGACTGCCTTCGGCGTCGTCCTGATCATAATCATTGTCAATAAGGTGTACGAAAAATGAACCAAGAGAGTCAAGTTCTACCTCTGGTTCCGGATTACCCACATCGTCATCAGCTGGTAGATCGGAGGATGCACTTGTCCTTCTCTTGGCAGGTTTTTTAACAACCTTGGTCTTTGGACGAACTGGCTTGACCGGTTTGTCTTGCGGCTTCGCCGGTTTGTCTTGTGATCGTTTCTTGTTCCAGAACGGATCATCACCCTGTCAGAAAATTATCACACTTTCAGAAAATATTTGGACAGAAGCAACTTCAGTTAAAAAGATTATATGATTCTTACAGCTGGTGGTTTGTTGAAGGTGCAGAAAGGGAGTAGTCGGGTTTGGGCACAGACAGCCTCCGGTTTGTTCTGTATCTTTTTTACAGCCTCAGTGACTTCTGCATCTGTAAGTTGAATGTCAATGTGCCGCTGAGCATCCTTCAAACTCCCCGTATACTCACACATCAAACCGGAGCGCCGGCTTAAGGGCAGAATACTCCAGCTTATCCAGCAACGAGCAAGATCAACGCATGTCAAACCTTTCGCCATGAAGGCTCTAAGCTTTGATAACCGGGGGGCATAGTTGGCCCTTTCTCTTGCCGTCAGCCTCTGAGGAAATGGATGTGTGTTGCTAAGGTGTTCGGGGCGGTAACCCGGCAGGGGGTTTTCATCAGAGGGAGAGGTGTCCATGCAATAAAACCAAGTCTGGTTCCATTCTTTGGGGTGACTGTGGAGTTTGGGATGAGGGAAGGTGACTTCTTTCCTTTTCTGAACCGCCATTCCGCCTAGTTCTGTATTGGGTCCATCCGAGAACTCTGTGCGACGGTTCAAGTGAAAGAAATCCCTAAACAGTTCGACTGTAGGTTCCTCTTGCAGATAAACCTCACAAAAGACTTGGAAGTGGCAGATGTTGGTCACAGAATTGGGACCGATGTCTTGAGGACGCAGCTGAAAATTGGCTAGTACATCTCGGAAATTTTTTGAACCGGGAGGGCTAAAACCTCGTCCGAGATGATCAGCAAACACGACTACCTCTCCATCCTTGGGTGTAGGAGGATTTTCCGGGCCAGGGACCCTCTAGTGGATGACATCTTTTTTAGCTAAAGCACCCATTTTAACAAGATTGTTTAACTACTCTTCGGTTACTCAAGAGGGAGCCCAATTGCATTCATAGACTTGCTTGGCCATGGCAATGGAAATCTGAAACATGATTATTGCCGGTTTAAGATTTACAATGGACAACTATACAACAGTATAAGGATACAAGCATAATGACAAACCGGAATTGGTTATTCGTAAACGAAGTCTAACAATGGAAACAGTACAATGATGAAAGCATTGGCGGTTCAACAGGGGACTAATGGTATCTACTGGGTCATCATTTTGTATACGAAGTTAAACCGCCCAATCTGGTATTAAAGGTGTATAAGTGAAGGGAAAAACAGGTTTCACAAGTTTGCATTATAATTTTGGGTCTACCGCATGTCAGAAAATGAAAATATATTCAGACCTAAATATTGGTACCGAAGTAGTTGATGAAGGTTCAGATGGGATTTTCTACTTAAACGAGATGCACGGATGGAAAAGAAGGGCTACGGTTATCGCCATACAGGATAAATATCAAGGTTTGAATCAAAGAGCTATTGCACAATGACGAACACCGATGAACACTGAAACCCTAATGACAGATCTATGGCGGAAGGAAAGAAGGCTTACCGATGCTGATGGAAGAGCAGAGAGGCGCCGCGATTCTCTGGTGCGTTCAGGGTGATGCAGCAGCCGGAGTTGAGGCAGAAGCGAAGGTCGACGTTGGCGGCGGAGCACCAAAGGTCGTGCAGCGCAAGGAAGAGGATGAGGTGAAGAGATACGGGGGGGATGGAAAGACCCCCTGGCCCTATTTATAAGGGCAGAAAGATAAGCGTCAGGCGCGAAAATCAAGGAGCCTAAATTTTGGATATGAGGCGGAGCTGTCGCCTCGATTGTCGGAGGCTCGTTAATGACAGGTGACGTCACGACGGTTTACCATGATCCTAGAAGATGATGTCACGGCGGTTTACAAGATTGTGTGAAGATGTTGAAGAAGAAATTTTCTTAAGTATTGAGGATTGACATGAACCAGTTCAAATCAATCTGGGGCCTAATGTTGGGGATATTACCAATGGGCGTAAACCGGCCAGGAGAGGCCGGGTTAACCCCATAAGTAGTTCATCTGTATCTAAATCCCATGAAGACAGACGGTGACGCTTCATGAAGGCCTAGGGCCCAAAGCCGGTTTAAGGCCTGTAGACACAAACCGGCATTAATATGTAAACTTGTTGTAAGACAGAAGTAGCAGAGACCGAGCCGGACACAATATGAGCCGGCCTCGGAGTCTGTAAACCGACGGGCGTCAACCCATATAAGGGGACGACCCGGCGGCGGTTCAGGGAGGATAGACAACAACTCGAGACCCAGGCAAAGTGTATTTGCTCCCTGGTCATCGAAACCCCATCAATTCCATCACAACTAGACGTAGGCTTTTACCTTCATCGTAAGGGGCCGAACTAGTATAAAACTCTCTTGCGTCCCTTGTCCGCTTTAACCCCTTTAAGCTAACCCATAGCGATGGCTCCACGACTAAGTCCTTTCTCTAGGACATCTGCCGTGACAAAACCACGACACATAGCATTAAACTTTTGGATCCAATCGGTCCCTTACGGAATAGCGCATAAACTAGGGTTTAAGCTTCTGTCACTCTTGCAACCCATCATCTACTTACTACTCAACAATGCATCCCCTTAGGCCCAAATATGGTGATGTGTCATGTAGTCGACATTCACATGGCACCACTAAGGGAATCACAACATACATACTATCAAAATATCGAACACATATCAAGTTCACATGATTACTTCCAACATGATTTCTCGCGTGACCTTAAGAACAAAAGTAACTACTCAGAAATGATAATCATGCTCAAGATCAGAGGGGTATTAAATGGAATCTTCCACCAAATAAACCATATAGTAATCAACTACAAGATGTAATCAACACTACTAGTCACCCACAAGCACCAATCTATAGTTCCGGTAACAAGATTGAACACAAGAGATGAACTGGGGTTTGAGATGAGATGGTGTTGTTGAAGATGTTGATGGAGATTGCCCTCCCCAAGATGGGAGAGTTGTTGGTGATGATGATGAGATTTCCCCCTCCTGGAAGGAAGTTCCCCTGGCGGAATCGCTTCGCCGGAGGGCAAAAGTGCTCCTGCCCAAGTTCCGCCTCGAGACGGCGGCGCTCCGTCCTGAAAGTCATCTCCATTTTTCTAGGTCAAAATGACCTATATACCAGAAGATGGGCACGAGAGGTGGGCCTGGGTGAGCACAACCCACCAGGGCGCGCCTGGGCTCCCTGGCGCGCCCAGGTGGGTTGTGCCCACCTCGTGGGGCCCCTCTGGTACTTATTTGGTCCAATATTCTTCAAATATTCCATCAAAATTCTCTGTGAAGTTTCAGCTTGTTGGGAGTTGTGGAGAATAGGTAGCTTGACGTATATTTTCCAGGTCCAGATTTCCCGTTGCCGGAATTCTCCCTGTTTGTGTGTACCTTGCAAATTATGTGAGAAAAGGCATTAGAATTACTCCAAAAGGCATTAATATGCATAAAAATATTATAAATAACAGTAGGAAAACATGATGCAAAATGGACGTATCAACTCCCCCAAGCTTAGACCTCGCTTGTCCTCAAGCGAAAACCGAAATCGACAAACATGTCCACATGCTTAGAGATAGAGGTGTCGATAAAAACAAAATACGGACATAGAAGCATCATGTAGATTATTATAACAGCAACAAATTTAAGCATAAGACTTTTATCATAGAGCTTTTATCATAAACTTCTCATGAATAAGTAACAGTTCATCACATAATCGAAGTACAAAGCATAAACTCTATTAGAAACCAACAAACTATGTTCTCAGTCAACTTTGCAACTACAATTCATCATCTTTTCAGGAAGGGTCATGTATCGGAGCCTTTAGGCAAGTCCACATACTCAACCATCATATAGCTTCTATGATTGCTAACACTCATCACATACACATGAGCAAAACGTTTCAACCGGACACATAGAAAGATGGGGGCTTATAGTTTCGCCTCCCAATGCATTCACCTCAAGGGTGATGTCAACAATAATAACTCATGCTAACCATATTCAACTAGACATATGTGCCTAGATCTTTCCTCACCACATGATGCTTGCCAAAGGAGAAAAAATAAAAAGGATAAGAGGGAAAACTTTGACTCTTTGCAAAAAGTAAATACATAAAAGTAAAAGATAGGCCCTTCGCAGAGGGAATCAGAGGTTGCCATGCGCTTATTTGTTTGTATGCTCAACCCCTTAGTCCAAAAGAACGTCACGTTGCATTGCCCCTTGTGATAGCAACCTTCATTATGCAGTTTGTCGCTTTTATTCTTCACCATCACAAGTTCGTGCAACGCTCAATTTTATCTTACACTAAATGATCTCACACATTTAGAAGCAATTTTTATTGCCTTTTTGCACCGATGACAACTTACTTGAGGGATCTTGCTCAATCCCTAGGTAGGTATGGTGGACTCTTGAAAATAAGATTTGGGTTTAAGGGTTTTTGAATGCACAAGTAGTATCTCTACTTAGTGCGGAATTTTGGTTAGCAAAGATAGGGGCAAGCACCACATGTTGAAGGATCTATGACAATATAACTTCTATGTGAATATGAACAAACATAAATCATTATGTTGTCTTCCTTTTCCAACATCAACAATTTTGGCATACAATATTTTGATGGCGGCTCACAATCACAAAAGATTTCTAGGATAGTGTATTTATATGTGAATCTTCTCTTCCCTTATTAATTCTTTCATGAGTTGCATCATTGACCAATGCTATGTTTGTCAATCTCTAATAAAATTTTCTACTTATACTTTTCCTTATGTGGTGCCATCACCTACCATAAGATTAGCATATGATCTTCTTCGTTTATTTCCTTTCTTTTTATTGCAACATGAAAGTAAAGAAAGCAAAAACTCAAACTAAAGTTTATTATATATCTCGCACACGATTACAAGGATAGATCACTAAGCTAGGTCTCGAAAAGAAAGGATCGAACTAAACTTTTATTCATTTAAAGAAAAAGATCAAACTAAAATAAGTAAAGGCAAAAGATAATGGGGATGATACCGGGGCACCTCCCCCAAGCTTGGCGGAAGCCAAGGGGAGTGCCCATACCCGAAACTCAATTTTCTTTTGGTGATGAAGAAGAAGGAGGTGGTGATGGAGATATCTTGTCCTCGGGTTTCCATGGCAGAGGATCACCATTATAAGAGGAGTGAGTCTTACAGGTACTGCAACTCACAACCAAACTCATACCTTTAAACCTTGCCTCATATTCAAAGACTTGGTTTTGAAGATCATAGATCTGGCTTTGGAGGAAGTTGATTTGCTCATTGAGGTTGAAGACGATGTCCTTCATAGACTTGCCATCCACCTTGAGATCACGGGTGTAGTCCGCGATCACGAGGTGATTGGCATTGAGTCCACGTTCCACCATCCCCTTGCACCGGAAGACTTCCTTATCCATAGCCTCAAGCCAGGCCTCCACGGTTCCCGTCCCCTTGGGGCCTTGCACATCGCGGATGTGCAGCACCCCCTCATGCATCTGGATAGCCTGAGGGTGCTGCATCACCTCCCGCAGATATGGGTTGATGACGTTCTCGAAGAAATTGTCCTTGGAGGAGCGTGGAGCGGCCATGGTAGATTGGATCTGTCAGAAAACAACAAGAAAAGAGAACAGAAGAATTTTCCGTGATACGGTGGTTAATAGGTTCGGGGGGTTGATGTCTACTACGCAACCTTCTTCTTGTAGACATTGTTGGGCCTCCAAGTGCAGAGGTTTGTAGGACAGTGGCAAATTTCCCTCAAGTGGATGACCTAAGGTTTATCAATCCGTGGGAGGCGTAGGATGAAGATGGTCTCTCTCAAGCAACCCTGCAACCAAATAACAAAGAGTCTCTTGTGTCCCCAACACACCCAATACAATGGTAAATTGTATAGGTGCACTAGTTCGGCGAAGAGATGGTGATACAAGTGCAATATGGATAGTAGATATATGTTTTTGTAATCTGAAAATATAAAAACAGCAAGGTAACTAATGATAAAAGTGAGCGTAAACGGTATTGCAATGCTAGAAAACAAGGCCTAGGGTTCATACTTTCACTAGTGCAAGTTCTCTCAACAATAATAACATAATTGGATCACATAACTATCCCTCAACATGCAACAAAGAGTCACTCCAAAGCGACTAACAGCGGAGAATAAACGAAGAGATTATGGTAGGGTACGAAACCACCTCAAAGTTATTCTTTCGGATCGATCTATTCAAGACTTCGTACTAGAATAACACCTTAAGACACATATCAACCAAAACCCTAATGTCACCTAGATACTCCAATGTCACCTCAAGTATCCGTGGGCATGATTATACGATATGCATCACACAATCTCATATTCATCTATTCAACCAACACAAAGTACTTCAAAGAGTGCCCCAAAGTTTCTACCGGAGAGTCAAGACGAAAACATGTGCCAACCCCTATGCATAGGTTCATGGGCGGAACCCGCAAGTTGATCACCAAAACATACATCATGTGAATCAATAGAATACCCCATTGTCACCACGGGTATCCCACGCAAGACATACATCAAGTGTTCTCAAACCCTTAAAGACTCAATCCGATAAGATAACTTCAAAGGGAAACTCAATCCATTACAAGAGAGTAGAGGGGGAGAAACATCATAAGATCCAACTATAATAGCAAAGCTCGCGATACATCAAGATCGTATCACCTCAAGAACATGAGAGAGAGAGAGAGAGAGAGAGAGAGAGAGATCAAACACATAACTACTGGTACATACCCTCAGCCCCGAGGGTGAACTACTCCCTCCTCATCATGGAGAGCGCCGGGATGATGAAGATGGCCACCGGTGAGGGTTCCCCCCTCCGGCAGGGTGCCAGAACAGGGTCCCGATTGGTTTTTGGTGGCTACCGAGGCTTGCGGCGGCGGAACTCCCGATCTATTCTGCCCTCTGAAGGTTTTAGGGTATATGGGAATATATAGGCGAAAGAAGTCGGTAAGGGGAGCCACGAGGGGCCCACGAGGGTGGAGGGCGCGCCCAGGGGGGTGGGCACGCCCCCTGCCTCGTGCTCTCCTCGTTGATCCCCTAACGTGCACTCCAAGTCTCCCGTATTGCTTTCTTTCCAAAAATAACTTTTCAGAAGGTTTCATTCCGTTTGGACTCCATTTGATATTCCTTTTCTGCGAAACACTGAAACAAGGGAAAAACAGAAACTGGCACTGGGCTCTGGGTCAATAGGTTAGTCCCAAAAGTAATATAAAAGTGCATAGTAAAGCCCATAAAACATCCAAGATGGATAATATAATAGCATGAATACTTCATAAATTATAGATACGGTGGAGACGTATCAGCATCCCCAAGCTTAATTCCTGCTCGTCCTCAAGTAGGTAAATGATAGAAGAAATAATTTGTGAAGTGTGAATGCTAGCAGGTGCATATGTTTGATCAATGATAATTTTAATCACCTTTTCTAGCATCATTATATGTCATAACAGTAGCTCATATCATAAAACTTTGCATGATCAAGTAACAAACTATTCACATGTTAAAGCATAGACCATAAACTTTCTTGAGAACTAACAAACCGTGTTATTAGTCATCAAACAATTACAATTCATCTTATTTTCAGGAAGAGTCTATGTCAGAGCTTTGATTCAGCAAATCCCGCATACTCAACTATCATATAGTCTTCCATGATTGCTACCACTCAAAGCATATTTTTAGAAAAAATAGTATTCATCGAACACAGAGAAAGATAGGGGCTTAATATTTTGCCTCCCAACCTTTTACCTCAAGGGTAATGTCAACAATAATAATTCACGCTCAAATATATTTGAATGGCCATATATGCCTAGATCTTTCCATCACATGATGCTTGCCAACTAAAGAGTAGGTTGGAATGAGAAGGAATACTACTGACTCTTGCATAAAAGTAAAGGATAGGCCCTTCGCAGAGGGAAGCAGGGATTTGCAGAGGTGCCAGAGCTCGAAGCAAAAACAGAGATGAAAATAATTTTGAGAGGTATGCTTTCATTGTCAACATAACGACCAAGAGTTTCCAATATCTTCCATACTAGATACATCATAGGCGGTTCCCACGCAGAAAGGTAAAGATTTTACTCCCCCTCCACCAACAATCACACTCCACGGCTTGTCCGAAACAACGGGTGCCGTCCAACTTTCAACAACCCTGGGGGAGTTTTGTTTAAATTATTTGCGAATTTATTTTTGATCTTTTGATCATAGGACTGGGCATCCCAGTTACCAGCCATTTTCTCGTGAATGATGAGCGGAGTCCACTCATCGTGAGAATAACCCACCTAGCATGGAAGATACTGCTAACCCCTAGTGGCTACATGAGCGATTCGGGCATACAAAACAGATTATTATTTGAAGGTTAGAATTTGGCACATGCAAATTTACATAGAACGGCAGGTAAATACCGCATATAGGTAGATATGGTGGACACTCATGGAAGAAACTTGGTTCAAGGAATTTGGATGCACAAGCAGTATTCCCGCTTAGTACATATATTTTGGCTAGCAAAGGATTCTAAATAGCAAGCACCACATGTTAGAGGATCCATAACAATATAACTTCTATACAAATATACCCAAGCATAACTCATTATGTTGTCTTCCTTGTCCAACTTCAACTAATTTGCTCAGGTTTGGAAATAATTAATGGGGCTCACAATCATAGAAGATGTCCAAGATAGTATATTTATATGTGAAATCTCTCTTGCTTCAATATTCTTTCATGAGTTGTTCAAGTGACCAATACAATGTTTGCTAATCTTCAATAAATTTACCACCTCTACTTCTTATATGTGAAGTCATTACTCCCCAGGGGATAAGCATAAGAAACATATATAATTTCAGATTTATGACATTCAAATCATTCAACCATTTGCTCATAGGATATAAGTGAAGCACACAAGTAAATGACAAACTACTCCAAAAAGATATAAGTGAAGATCAATGAGTAGTTAAATAATTATTTAGCTATGTGAAGACTCTCTCTCATTTAAGAATTTCAGATCTTGGTATTTTATTCAAACATCAAGCAAAACAAAAGAAAATAAAATGACGCTCCAAGCAAAACACATATCATGTGGTGAATAAAAATATAGCTCCAAGTAAGGTTACCGATGAACGAAGACGAAAGAGGGGATGCCATCCGGGGCATCCCCAAGCTGAGGCTCTTGGTTGTCCTTGAATATTACCTTGGGGTGCCTTGGGCATCCCCAAGCTTAGGCTCTTGCCACTCCTTATTCCATAGTCCATCGAATCTTTACCCAAAACTTGAAAACTTCACAACACAAAACTCAACAGAAAACTCGTAAGCTCCGTTAGTATAAAAAAATAAATCACCACTTAGGTACTGTTGTGAACTCATTCTAAATTCATATTGGTGTAATATCTAATGTATTCCAACTTCTCTATGGTTCATACTGTAACACCCACGATGTGGCTATATCTCCCACGTGTTGAGGCACGACTTAGAGGCATAACCGCATTGTGGTTTTGTCGCAAGAAGGGTCATCTTCACACAATCCCATGTAATGAACAAGAATGGGATAAAGAGTTGGCTTACAATCGCCACTTCACACAATACATGAATAAATCATACATCAATCAGAGTACACACATAGGTCCGACTACGGAACCAAAAGAAAAGAAGACAACCCAACTGCTAGATCCCCGATCGTCCCAACTGGGCTCCACTACTGATCAACAGGAAACGATACAACACAACGAACAAGAGCTTCATCGAGCTCCTACTTGAGCTCGGTTGCGTCACCTGCACTGGTATCCTCGGCACCTGCAACTGTTTTGGAAGTATCTGTGAGTCACGAGGACTCAGCAATCTCACACCCGCGAGATCAAGACTATTTAAGCTTATAGGAAAGGATGGGGTAATGAGGTGGAGCTGCAGCAAGCACTAAGCATATAAGGTGCCTAACATACGCAAATGAGAGTGAGAAGAGAAGCAACGGAATGGTCGTGAAGCTAGCAATGATCAAGAAGTGATCCTAAACTCCTACTTACGTCAAAAATAACCCAAAAACCGTGTTCACTTCCCGGACTCCGCCGAGAAGAGACCATCACGGCTACACACGCGGTTGATGCGTTTTAATTAAGGTCAAGTGTCAGGTTCTCTACAACCGGATATTAACAAATTCCCATCTGCCACATAACCGCGGGCACGGCTCTCGAAAGTTTATACCCTGCAGGGGTGTCCCAACTTAGCCCATTATAAGCTCTCACGGTCAACGAAGGATAAACCTTCTCCCGGGAAGACCCGATCAGTCTCGGAATCCCGGTTTACAAGACATTTCGACAATGGTAAAACAAGACCAGCAAAGCCGCCCGATGTGTCGACATTCCCGATAGGAGTCGCACGTACCTCGTTCTCAGGACACACCGGATGAACACGACGTACAACTAAAACCAGCCCTCAAGTTTCCCCGAGGTGCCGCTGCAATTGGCTCTAGTTTGGACCAACACTCCGAGGAGCACTGGCCTGGGGGGTAAAATAAGATGACCCTCGGGAGCGCGACTCCCAAGGGAAAAAAGCTAGGTGAGGCAAATGTAAAACCAAGGTTGGGCCTTGCTGGAAGAGTTTTATTCAAAGCGAACTGTCAAGGGGGTCCCATAAATCACCCAACCGCGTTAGGAACGCAAAATCAAGGAACATAACACCGGTATGACGGAAACTAGGGCGGCAAGAGTGGAACAAAACACCAGGCATAAGGCCGAGCCTTCCACCCTTTACCAAAAATATAGATGCATTAATAATATAAGAGATATTGTGATATCCCAACATAAACATAATCCAACATGGAGCAAATCTTCATCTTCACCTGCAGCTAGCAACGCTATAAGAGGGGCTGAGCAAAGCGGTAACATAGCCAAACAACGGTTTGCTAGGAAGGGTGACAAAGGTTAGAGGTTCATGGCAATTTGGGAGGCTTGAAGAGCAAGTGAATAGGTAGCGCTGCATAGCAATAGAGCGAACAACTAGCAAGCAAAGATAGAAGTGATTTCGAGGGTATGGTCATCTTGCCTGAGATCCCGCAAGGAAGAAGAACGAGTCCATGAAGAAGACAAACGGATGTAGTCGAACGAATCCTCACAACTCCGGAACGAAACCGAAGCTAACGAGAGAAGCAACCCGGAAAGAAACAAACAACATAGTAAACAACCACCACATACACATGGCACGATGCACAAACAAGTATGATGCATGTCCGGTTTAAAGAGGCATGGCATGGCAAAGTGCAACAAACAACACTACAAATTAAGTGGAGCTGAATATGCAACGAGTTGCATATTGACGAAACACCACATCAATTGTTTAGTTCTCTCGGTTATGTACCCAACAATATTAAATGTTATTAAACATGGCAAGAGGTGAAGCATAAGTAAACTAACTATTTAGGCAAGTTTAAATGAGGCCGGAACAACGAACAACAATTCCGGAAAATCCCCATATGTCATTTAGCAATTTTAATGCAAACACAATTTTAAACATTTTAAATGTTATCATGATGCGGATGACATATGCAAGGTTTAAGCAATTTATGAAAACGTGGACATGATCATGTTATGAAGCATTTGTTACCGTGGTGGAACGAAAAGGGTGCCACGGCAACGATAACGACAACTCGTTGAGATATCGGTGCAAAAGAAGCAAGTGTGCGGATGTGTGGAACATGCTAGAGATGGTGGGGTGATACCGGTAACCGGGTTCCCACGGTACGGCGGCATGGCAAACTAGGAGAAACGTGCAATGACAACTAGGAAACGGTGCAAACACGAGCATCTCATACAACACATGCATTCGGTCCACGGACGTCGTCTCGGGGTTATACCTTCGAAGCGTGCATTCGGGGCGGAACGCGTTCGAAGTGGAAGTAGTTGTTCACGTGTTGTAGGGGAAGTAGTAGTTCTCGCGACGGTAGTGGAAGTAGTGGTACATATACCGTAGATGCCCGGGGTCACGACAAAGAACTTGACGTCCACGGGGTCTTCGCGGGTCGACGGTAGTGGTACACGTTTCGTAGTCGTTAGAGTCATCGGTAGAGGAACTTGGTGGTCCATGTAGTCGAACTTGGCGCATCCGAGGGGTACTTGGTGAAATCACGTAGTCGTACACGGGTCGTAGAGGAACTTGATGCATCCGAGGTCTTCGAGTTCATAGTTTTACTTGGCGTTCGGTGCGGTAGTCGTTCGGGTGCCGTGTGTCGTGGTACTTGGCGGTCTCGACGGTCGTCGTGGTACTTGTCAGTCCGCGAAGTCGATCTCGGGGTCTTGGCATATTCATCGTGGTCAAAGTTGTGTCCAGCAACAACAGGATCCGGAGGTGCAGAGGCAAGGAGGAGGCCAATGGCGAGCCTCTCGGCAGCGAGGGCCAGCAGCAGAGCCACGGATGCGGAGTGAGTGAGAAAAGCGGTGGCAGCGAGAACTTGGCACGTAGGCGAGGGGCTTGGCGCACAGAGGAGGCCAGCGGGAGGAAGAACATCTCAGGCGCGCTCGGCGTCGAACTTGCTGAAACCGGTCGCGGGAGGTCACCGGGGTCCCGTTCCTGCCAGTCCACAGCGGAGGCAGGCCGACGGACATGGGGCTCGGGCAGCAGAAAGGAGGCGATGGAGCAGAGGCGTCCACGGGGTCTTCGAGGTCGAGGCCGCCGGCAGCAGAGGCTATGACATGGCCGGGCTTTGGCCGTCAACAGCCCTGGTGGCCGGGACGGTCGATGGAGGAGGCGAACGGCGGGTTGGTGGCGACGAGGAGAAGCAGGAGGAGAGGCGGCGCTGAGGAAGCTTGGTCGCTGGCGGCAGCAACGAGCTGGGCGGCCTAGACTCGTCGGCCGGAGGGGCGACGGGGCATGGCTACGGGCGCCATGGGAGGCAAGGCGTGGGCGCAGGAGGAGGACGAGTGAGGGGAGCGAGAGGAGGGAGAGATGGGGATCGGGCACAAGGTAGCGGCGCTGGAGGGAAGGAGATGGGGATTCGATCGGTCTAGGGTTTGGCTTAGGTGGGCCGCGGGGATGGGCCGGCTCGGAGTTGGGAGGCCCAGCTGGGCCGGCTGGGGGTCTCTCTCTTCTCTCTCCCTTATTTCTTTGGCAGAAAAGAATTAGAGAAAAGGAAAAGAAAGAGAGGGTTAGAGAAAGAATTTGCGCATGCGGACAATTTTCTCGGGCTCATAAAAATGTGCTTGATCCAGGAAAAATAGAAAAGGCCAGATTGAAAAATAAAAATTCAAATGCATTTGAATTTAATTCAAATGATTTGAATAGGAAGTGAGGGTTGGGAAGGTCCAAAAATGTTCGGTTTTTTGGTGGAGCTCCGGAATATGATGAAAAAATAAATGGCGAGGTTGGAGACCAAGAATTAAAATAACAAAGGCATTGGGATATTTGCATGTGTGTTATGGTGAGCTCCAATTAATGGAATATTTTAATATAGCTCCCTAATAATATTGGGAGGATATATGTTATAAAGAGAAATCACCATGTGCATTTCCCTCGATTTAAATGGATCGAAGATCCATGCAATTTACTTAGTTGAGTTTTAAAAATTAATGACATGATGCAATGAAAAAAATAAAAGAGCAAGCACAAAAGTAACACACGGTGATCACGAAAAATATGGAAGTCTTCTGAAGCGTCGGTCTCGGGGCGTTACACATACCCTCCGATACTACTCATAGATTCATCAAAATAAGCAAACAACACACAGAAAACAGAATCTGTCAAAAACAGAATAATCTGTAGTAATCTGTATCAAACGTATACTTCTGGAACTCCAAAAATTCTAAAATAAATTGGTGGACCTGAGTAATTTGTCTATTAATCATCTGCAAAAAGAATCAACTAAATAGCACTCTCCAGTAAAAAGTTTTAGCTAATCTTGTGAGCCCTAAAGTTTCTGTTTTTTACAGCATGATCATAAAGACTTCACCCAAGTCTTCCCAAAGGTTCTACTTGGCACAAACACTAATTAAAACACAAAACCACATCTAAACAGAAGCTAGATGGATTATTTATTCCTAAACAGAACAAAAAAGCAAGAAACTAAAATAAAATTGGGTTGCCTCCCAACAAGCGCTAACGTTTAACGCCCCTAGCTAGGCATGATGATTTCAATGATGCTCACATAAGAGATGAGAATTGAAACATATAGAGAGCATCATGAAGAATATCACTAGCACATTTAAGTCTAACCCACTTCCTATGCATAGGGATTTTGTGAGCAAACAACTTATGGGAACAAGAATCAACTTGCATAGGAAGGCAAAACAAGCATAACTTCAAAACCTTAAACACATAGAGAGGAAACATGATATTATTGCAATTCCTACAAGCATATATTCCTCCCTCATAATAATTTTCAGTAGCACCATGAATGAATTAAACAATATAACCAGCACCTAAAGCATTCTTTTCATGATCTACTTGCATAAAAAAATTTACTACTCTCCACATAAGCAAAATTCTTCTCATTTGGAATAGTGGGAGTATCATAAGAGACTTGAATACTATAAATTGTTTCCACATTAAAAGAGTAATGTTCAGAAAAAGGGTACTCATAATCATGACAAGTTTTATAAATATAATCATCACTACTTTTTATAGCATAAGTTTCATCACAATAATCATCATAAGTAGCAACTTTGTTCTCATCATAATCGATTGAAACCTCTTCCGAAATAGTGGATACATCACTAAATAAAGTCATGACCTCTCCAAATCTACTTTCATAAATATTATAAGATTCAACATCCTCCAAAATAGTGGGATCATTACTTCCTAAAGTTGACACTCTTCCAAACGCACTTTCATCAATATAATCATCATAGTTAGAAGGCATGCTATCATCATAACAACTTTGCATATCAAAACTTGGGAGGCTAAAAATATCATCATTATTAAACATAGCATCCCCAAGCTTGGGACAAACATTAATTTCAGCAAATATATTCTCAAATATGTCATCCTCATCAAACATAGCTTCCCCAAGCTTGGGCCTTTTCATATCATAAGCATAATCACTCTCATCATTAATAGTATGGATAGCACCAATAGTATAGCAATTATCATATTATTCCAAGCAAGTGCCAAAAAGATTTTCAAGATCATAAGAAGTATCATTATCTTCCCAATCATAATCATCACAACAAGCAACAGGCATAACGAGATCATCATTAAGTGCATCATCTTCCACAATTATTTTTGATTCATTTTCATGGGGCACAACAATAATAGGAGCAACATTATTTGGGAGAGATATCTTTTTACCTTCCTTCCTTTTTCTTTTATTCTTCTTCACATCATGTGTGGGTTCAATCCTCTTTTTGGAGCTCCTTATTAATGAGATTGGTGAATAGAAGGCTCCTCCTCGTTACCTGATTCATCATAAGAAATAATAGGAGAATATTGGGAAGTCTCTTCCCTTTCATTAGTATTCTCTTCATCTTCTATTTGTTTTCTTTTCTTTATGTAATTGGCAATATAAGGATTTTCAATGCAATTCACCGCACAATACATATAAATTTCTTCTAGGTCAATATCGAGGAATTTCTCGAGGTTATATTCTGGAATAATCTTAGTTTGACGTTTCATTTCTTCATAACCCAAAAGCAAACTAAGTTCATTATAATGTGCAAGGGAAATCAAGTCATCACAATTTTTGGACACGGTTCGATCATGAAACAATTTGCATTTGATATTTAAATGACCATGTTCATTGCAAAGTTCACAAGTATGGCTAAGAAATTTTAAATTTTCAGCACTAACATTTAGCCTTTCTTGCAACCATTTAGCTTCTAAATGCTTATGCATTTTGCAATATCTATCTTCCCTATTTAGTGTGTACTTGCAAACCCAATGCACTCCACAAAAATTGACATGTTTATAGGAGACATTTTCATCATAACTAGTGCAATCATCATTAGTACTATGGATATTCAAGGAGTTCATACTAACAACATTGCAATCATGCTCATCATTCAAAGATTTAGTGCCAAACATTTTAATGCATTCTTCTTCTAACACTTTGGCACAATTTTCCTTTCCATCATACTCACGAAAGATATTAAAAAGACGAAGCGTATGAGACAAACTCAATTCCATTTTTTTTGTAGTTTTCTTTTATAAATTAAACTAGTGCTAAAACAAGAAAAAAAAAGATTCGATTGCAAGATCTAAAGATATACCTTCAAGCCTCACCTCCCCGGCAACGGCGCCAGAAAAGAGCTTAGTTGACGGGGTGTGAGTGCCGCTTACCTAGCCTCCCCGGCAACGGCGCCAGAAAAGAGCTTGATGTCTACTACGCAACCTTCTTCTTGTAGACGTTGTTGGGCCTCCAAGTGCAGAGGTTTGTAGGACAGTAGCAAATTTCCCTCAAGTGGATGACCTAAGGTTTATCAATCCGTGGGAGGCGTAGGATGAAGATGGTCTCTCTCAAGCAACCCTGCAACCAAATAACAAAGAGTCTCTTGTGTCCCCAACACACCCAATACAATGGTAAATTGTATAGGTGCACTAGTTCAGCGAAGAGATGGTGATACAAGTGCAATATGGATGGTGGATATATGTTTTTGTAATCTGAAAATATAAAAACAGCAAGGTAACTAATGATAAAAGTGAGCGTAAACGGTATTGCAATGCTAGAAAACAAGGCCTAGGGTTCATACTTTCACTAGTGCAAGTTCTCTCAACAATAATAACATAATTGGATCACATAACTATCCCTCAACATGCAACAAAGAGTCACTCCAAAGCCACTAATAGCGGAGAACAAACGAAGAGATTATGGTAGGGTACGAAACCACCTCAAAGTTATTCTTTCGGATCGATCTATTCAAGAGTTCATACTAGAATAACACCTTAAGACACATATCAACCAAAACCCTAGTGTCACCTAGATACTCCAATGTCACCTCAAGTATCTGTGGGCATGATTATACGATATGCATCACACAAACTCATATTCATCTATTCAACCAACACAAAGTACTTCAAAGAGTGCCCCAAAGTTTCTACCGGAGAGTCAAGACGAAAATGTGTGCCAACCCCTATGCATAGGTTCATGGGCGGAACCCGCAAGTTGATCACCAAAACATACATCAAGTGAATCAATAGAATACCCCATTGTCACCACGGGTATCCCACGCAAGACATACATCAAGTGTTCTCAAACCCTTAAAGACTCAATCCGATAAGATAACTTCAAAGGGAAACTCAATCCATTACAAGAGAGTAGAGGGGGAGAAACATCATAAGATCCAACTATAATAGCAAAGCTCACGATACATCAAGATCGTATCACCTCAAGAACACGAGAGAGAGAGAGAGAGAGAGAGATAGAGAGATCAAACACATAGCTACTGGTACATACCCTCAGCCCCGAGGGTGAACTACTCCCTCCTCGCCATGGAGAGCGCCGGGATGATGAAGATGGCCACCGGTGAGGGTTCCCCCCCCCCTCCGGCAGGGTGCCAGAACAGGGTCCCGATTGGTTTTTGGTGGCTACAGAGGCTTGCGATGGCGGAACTCCCGATCTATTCTGCTCTCTGAAGGTTTTAGGGTATATGGGAATATATAGGCGAAAGAAGTCGGTAAGTGGAGCCGCGAGGGGCCCACGAGGGTGGAGGGCGTGCCCAGGGGGGTGGGCGCGTCCCCCTGCCTCGTGCTCTCCTCGTTGATCCCCTGACGTGCACTCCAAGTCTCCCGTATTGCTTTCTTTCCAAAAATAACTTTTTCGAAGGTTTCATTCCGTTTGGACTCCGTTTGATATTCCTTTTCTGCGAAACACTGAAACAAGGGAAAAACAGAAACTGGCACTGGGCTCTGGGGCAATAGGTTAGTCCCAAAAGTAATATAAAAGTGCATAGTAAAGCCCATAAAACATCCAAGATGGATAATATAATAGCATGAATACTTCATAAATTATAGATACATTGGAGCCGTATCAGGGGTATATAAAGATTTTTTATCTTGGGAAACAAGCAAACTGTAGAAAAACGAAGTCCGGAAGGTGCACCAGGTGGGCACAAGCACAACCCACCTGGGCACGCCTGGCAAGCCAGGCGCGCCCTAGTGTCTTGTGCCCACCAGGGTACGCTTCCTGGAAGTTTCTTATTTTTCTAATTTTCTAAATATTCCAAAACAGACAAAAAATATTTTTGCGGATTTCTCGGAGTTCGTTTACTTACCGTATCACGTACCTCCTTATTTTCATGAATCTGGAGTGTTCCGGAAGGACTCTTTTATGTGTTATTCCGGTGTCAAAGTTTGGATAATATTACTTTCAACATTAATGGGCATACCTGAGATATAATGTTTTATTCGTTGCCCATTAACAACCTTCGGGTTTGTACCTTCGGCATTATTTATTTTGATAGCTCCAGACCGATAAACCTCCTCGATAACATAGGGTCCTTCCCATTTGGAGAGGAGTTTCCTGCAAAGAACCTGAAACAAGAGTTGTACAAAAGAACATATTCTCCGACTTCGAACTCACACTTTTGGATTCTTTTATCATGCCATCTTTTGACCTTTTCTTTAAATAACTTGGCATTTTCATAAGCTTGGGTTCTCCATTCATCTAATGAGCTAATATCAAATAACCTCTTTTCACCAGCAAGTTTGAAATCATAATTGAGTTCTTTGATTGCCCAATATGCTTTATGTTCTAACGCAAGAAGCAAATGACAAGCTTTTCCATAAACCATTTTATAAGGAGAAATACCCATAGGATTTGTATATGTTGTCCTATAAGCCCGAAGTGCATCATCTAATTTCCAATTCTTCCGGGACCTATTGACAGTCTTTTGCAAGATTAGTTTTATTTCTCTGTTACTAAGTTCAACTTGACCACCAGACTGAGGATGATAGGGTGATGCAATTCTATGGTTAACATCATACTTAGCAAGCATTTTACGGAAAGCACCAAGAATAAAGTGTGAACCACCATCAGTCATTAAATATCTAGGTATCCCGAACCTTGGGAAAATAACTTCCTTAAGCATTTTAATAGAGGTGTTGTGATCAGCACCACTGGTTGGAATAGCTTCTACCCATTTAGTAACATAATCAACAACAACCAAAATATGTGTATTCCCGTTAGAGGGAGGATAAGGTCCCATGTAATCAAATCCCCAAACATCAAATGGTTCAACAGCAAGTGAATAATTCATAGGCATTTCTTGACGCTTACCGATATTACCTATTCTTTGACATTCATCACAAGATAAGACGAACTTACGGGCATCCTGAAGAGAGTAGGCCAATAAAATCCAGATTGCAATACCTTGTGAGCAGTTCTATCTCCAGCATGATGACCTCCATAAGCTTCGGAGTGACATTTCCATAGGATTTTTCCCTGTTCATGCTCAGGTACACAACGTCTAATAATACCATCTACTCCTTCTTTATAAAGATGTGGGTCATCCCAAAAGTAATGTCTTAAGTCATAGAAGAATATTTTTTCTTTTGTTGGTATGTAAAGCTAGGTGGTAAATATTTAGCAACAATGTAATTAGCATAGTCATCATACCAAGGAGTGTTGTTAGAAACATTTATTGCAGCTAACTGCTCATTAGGAAAATTATCATCAATAGGTAGTGGGTCATCAAGCACATTTTCAAGCATAGACAAGTTATCGGCTACGGGGTTCTCAGCTCCTTTCCTATCAGTGATATGTAAATCAAATTTTTGTAGCAAGAGAACCCATCGAATAAGTCTAGGTTTAGTATCTTTCTTTTCCATAAGATATTTAATAGCAGCATGATCAGTGTGAACGATAACTCTAGAGTCAATAATGTAAGATCTAAATTTATCACAAGCAAACACCACTGCTAGAAATTCTTTTCCAATAGTAGCATAATTCCGTTGAGCATTGTCTAGAGTTTTACTAGCATAATGAATAACATTCAGTTTTTTTATCAACTCTTTGTCCTAGAACAGCACCAACAGCATAATCACTAGCATCACACATAATTTCAAAAGGCAAGTTCCAATCAGGTGGTTGAACAATAGGTGCAGAAATTAAGGCTTTCTTGAGTGTTTCAAAGGCTTCTAAACAATCATCATCAAAAACGAGAGGAACATCCTTTTTCAAAAGGTTTGTAAGAGGCCTAGAAATTTTAGAAAAGTCTTTGATAAATCTCCTATAGAAACCAGCATGACCTAGGAAACTACGAATACCTTTGATGTCTTTAGGACATGGCATTTTCTCAATTGCATCAACCTTAGCTTTGTCCACTTCAATACCTCTTTAAGAAATTTTATGACCCAAGACAATGCCTTCATTAACCATAAAGTGGCACTTCTCCCAATTCAAGACAAGATTTGTTTGCTCGCATATCTGCAAAACTCGATCAAGATTGCTTAAACAATCATCAAAAGACTTACCATAAACAGAGAAGTCGTCCATGAAAACCTCAACAATCTTTTCACAAAAGTCAGAGAATATAGCAGTCATACATCTTTGAAAGGTAGCAGGTGGATTGCATAAACCGAAAGGCATACATCTATAAGAATAAGTTCCAAAGGGACAAGTAAAAGTGGTCTTTTCTTGATCAGGTTGAGAAACAGGTATTTGTGAAAAACCAGAATATCCATCAAGGAAGCAAAAGTGTGTGTGCTTAGATAATCTTTCTAGCATTTGATCAATAAAAGGAAGAGGGTAATGATCTTTTCTAGTTGCTTTATTTAATTTTCTGAAATCAATTATCATTCTATAGCCAACAATTCTTTGTGGAATAAGTTCATTCTTATCATTACGAACAATAGTAATACCTCCTTTTTTAGGGACACAATGAACAGGACTAACCCATCTACTATCAGCTATAGGATAGATTATACCTGCTTCCAGAAGTTTTAAGATTTCTGTTCTTACCACTTCCTTCATTTTCGGATTTAACCGACGTTGATGATCAAAAACGGGCTTAGCATCAGGTTCCATATTAATCTTGTGCTGACATAGAGTGGTACTAATGCCCTTTAAATCATCAAGAGTATACCCAATAGCAGCTCAGTGCTTCCTTAGAACTTTCTATAATCTTTCTGCTTCATGTTCTGAAAGGTTAGCACTAATAATAACAGGATATATCTTCTTTTCATCAAGATAAGCGTATTTCAAAGTGTCTGGCAATTGTTTTAATTCAAACACAGGATCACCTTTAGGTGGAGGAGGACCTCCTAGAGTTTTAATAGGAAAATTGTGTTTAAGCAGAGGACGTTGGTCAAAGAAAATCTTATCTATTTCATTTCTTTCATGCATATGTAAATCATTTTCATGGTCTAGCAAATATTGTTCTAAAGGATCAGTAGGAGGCACAACAATAGAAGCAAGACCAATTATTTCATCCTTACTAGGCAATTCTATTTCATGAAGCTTTCTACTAAACTTGGAAAAATTATACTTACGAGACTCATAACCAAAGCTAACACCGACAGTTTGTTTCTCACAATCTATTTTAGCATTAACGGTGTTCAAGAAAGGTCTACCAACGATAATGGGACAAAAGTCATCTTGTGGGGAACCAAGAACAAGGAAATCATTAGGGTGTTTTATTTTCCCACACAAGACTTCAACATCTCTAACAATCCCAATTGGTGATATAGTGTCTCTATTAGCAAGTTTAATAGTAACATCTATGTCTTCTATCTCTGCGGGTGCTATGCCATTCATAATTTCTTGATATAAGGAGTAAGGAATAGCACTCATACTAGCACCTATATCACATAAACCATGATAACAATGATCTCCTATTTTAACTGAGACAACTGGCATGCCAACAACAGGTCTATGTTTATCCTTTTTATCAAGTTTGGCAATTCTACCAGCTTCTTCACAAAAGTAAATAACATGCCCATCTATGTTTTCTACCAAGAGATCCTTAATCATAGCAACACTAGGTTCTATTTTAATTTGTTCATCAGGTTTAGGTGTTCTAATATAACTTTTGTTAACCACAGTTGAAACTTTAGCATGTTCCTTTATCCTAACAGGAAAAGGTGGTTTCTCAATATAAGCAGTAGGAACAAATGGATCAACATTATAAAGTATAGTTTCCTCTTTAATTGGTACCGGTTCTTTAATATCCTCTTTAATACGTGGGTGATACTTGAACCACTTCTCCTTAGGGAGATCCACATGAGTAGCAAATGATTCACAAAAGGAGGCTACTATCTCAGAGTCAAGTCCATATTTAGTGCTAAACTTTTGAAAAGCATTGGTTTTCATAATTTTTTAACACAATCGTACTTAAGCTTAATACCTGACTCTTTACCTTCATCGAGTTTCCAATCTTCAGAGTTGCGTTTAATTCTTTCCAAAAGATCCCACCGGAATTCAATAGTCTTCTTCATAAAAGAACCAGCAGAAGAAGTATCAAGCATGGATCGATCATTATGAGAAAGCCGAGCATAAAAGTTCTGGATAATAATTTCTCTTGAGAGCTCATGATTGGGGCATGAATATAACATTGACTTAAGCCTCCCCCAAGCTAGAGCGGTACTTTCTCCTTCATGAGGCCAAAAATTATATATATAATCCCGATCATGATGAACTAGATGCATCGGATAATTTTTTTTGTGGAACTCCAATTTCAATCGATTCCAATTCCAAGATCCAGTATCATCGCATAACCTATACCATGCCAATGCTTTTCCCTTCAAAAATAACGGGAAAACCTTCTTCTTAACTTCATCTCCGGGTAAACCTGCAAGCTTAAACAATCCACAAATTTGTTCCACATATATCAAGTGCATATCAGGATGTCCGGTTCCGTCTCCTGCATAAGGGTTAGCTAGCAATTGTTCTATCATACCCGAAGGAATTTCATATTCAATATTTTCAGTAGGTGCAGTAGGTTGAGGGGTAGCTAATTGTGGTTCCGGTCGAGGTGAAGATACCCCAAACAAACCCCTCAAAGGATTGTTTTCCATAATAACAAGTGACAGTAAATTTCAGCACACTATATAAATGTTTCCTTACCAAAGGCGCTTCACTCCCCAGCAATGGCGCCAGAAAATAACCTTGATGAGCCACAAGTATAGGGGATCAATTGTAGCTCTTCTCGATAAGTAAGAGTGTCGAACCCAACGAGGAGCAGAAGGAAATGACAAGTGGTTCTCAGCAAGGTAATGTCTGCAAGTGCTGAAATTGTAAGTAGCAGAGTAGTTTGATAGCAAGATATTTTGTAACGAGCAAGTAATGATAGTAGTAACAAAATTGCAGCAAGGTAGCCCAATCCTTTTGAGTCAAAGGACATGCCAAAACGGTCTCTGATAGTAAGCAAAGCGTTCTTGAGGGTACACGGGAATTTCATCTAGTCACTTTCACCATGTTGATTCGATTTGTATTCGCTACTTTGATAATTTGATATGTGGGTGGACCGGTGCTTAGGTGCTTTTCTTACTTGAACAAACCTCCTACTTATGATTAACCCTCTCGCAAGCATCCGCAACTACGAGAAAAGTATTTAGAATAAATTCTAACCATAGCATTAAACTTTTGGATCCAGTCGGTCCCTTACGGAATAGCGCATAAACTGGGGTTTAAGCTTCTGTCACTCTCGCAACCCATCATCTAATTACTACTCCACAATGCATTCCCTTAGGCCCAAATATGGTGAAGTGTCATGTAGTCGACGTTCACATGACACCACTAAGGGAATCACAACATACATACTATCAAAATATCGAACACATATCAAGTTCACATGATTACTTGCAACATGATTTCTCCCGTGACCTCAAGAACAAAAGTAACTACTCAGAAATGATAATCTTGCTCAAGATCAAAGGGGTATTAAATAGCATATTGGATCTGAACATATAATCTTCCACCAAATAAACCATATAGTAATCAACTACAAGACGTAATCAACACTACTAGTCACCCACAAGCACCAATCTATAGTTCCGGTAACAAGATTGAACACAAGAGATGAACTAGGGTTTGAGATGAGATGGTGTTGTTGAAGATGTTGATGGAGATTGCCCTCCCCAAGATGGGAGAGTTGTTGGTGATGATGATGATGATGATTTCCCCCTCTGGGAGGGAAGTTCTCCCGGCGGAATCGCTCCGCCGGAGGGCAAAAGTGCTCCTGCCCAAGTTTCGCCTCGAGACGGCGGCACTCCGTCACGAAAGTCCTCTCCTTCTTTTTTCTGGGTTAAAATGACCTATATACCAGAAGATGGGCACCGGAGGTGGGCCTGGGTGAGCACAACCCGCGCCAGGTGGGTTGTGCTCACCTGGTGGGCCCCTTTGGTACTAATTTGCTCCAATATTCTTCAAATATTCCATAAAAATTCTCCGTGAAGTTTCAGCTTGTTTGGAGTTGTGCAGAATAGGTAGCCTGACGTAGCTTTTCCAGGTCCAGATTTCCAGCTGCCGGAATTCTTCCTCTTTGTGTGTACCTTGCAAATTATGAGAGAAAAGGCATTAGAATTACTCCAAAAAGCATTATTATGCATAAAAACATCATAAATAACAGTAGGAAAACATGATGCAAAATGGATGTATCAGTCAGCATTTCGGCAAGCACAGGACGAGCAGCAATACAACCTCTTCCTCCTCCAGCAGCAGCGGTTGACGGAGGGCCAAATCTACGGCGAGCGCGCGGGCGAGGAAGCCGTGGAGGCGATGGTCGCAATGAACCTCAACTTCTTCGCCGAGTAGCGAGCGTTGTAGGTGGTCGCACGCGCTCACGCCGCCGCTCGCAACGATGTCCCAGCGCAGCTGTACGCGATTGCAGCGTAGGCAATCATGGACGAGAATGCTGCCAGCGGCGTGTCCTATGCGCCCCAGCAAACTTCGAGCGGGCCGTTGGCACCAGGAGCGTGTCGCCCCATCCACGTCCATCCTTGATCTCACGTCCACCGGCGACGAACATGTTGCAGACTCCAGCGAGGAGGAGTAGTGCATAGGAGGCGACAAGGCATCGAGTCCCAAGTGGGCTGGTCCATCTCCCATGTTCTACTCTTCCTTGCCGGCGACCACACCTTCAGTTCACGGGTCTCATCGCCGCTGCTCATGGAGACAACAAGATGGACCCGACGAACACTAGAAGGGAACAACAAGGACGTGGATTGCCGCCGCCATAAGCTGGGTTTAGGTACGGTCTTTTTTTAATGGAAAATGTAATGACTGTGTATATGAAAATCATCCGGTTTGCATGTAATTCTTCTGGTTTGTCGAAATCCGCTTTGAACTGTATGTCGGCGAGGTTGGATGGTCGGCTCCTGCATCAGTGTCCGCAGACTGGTCGCCACCGGTTAGTGGACGGATACGATGTTCGATTTGGGGAGTCAATGTTGGAGATGCCTAACTCCATATGTTGGTAATCCACTTGTCCACGCTACTCGCACTTGGTTAGAGCAACTCTAGCACAGCCGAAAAACTGCACCTGCCAAAACGCATATGAAATACACTTTCTGTGTTTCTAAGAGCTGCTGAGGCTATTGTAAATATAGAGTCTGACATATTTTAGAGCAACTCTAACGAGATGTCATATAGCAACTCTAACTTCGTCGTCTAGAGCGGCAGAGATGTTCCTCGTCGTCCGTCATCTAGAGCAACTCTAACTTCGTCGTCGCTTACCTGTGTTCTATGACTTTCCCACAGCTAAGCTTTCAAAAATTTATTCATGTACGCTAGTCTAGCGCCTCATAGATTTATGTATATCACACATGATTTGTAAATTCTTTAGATGGAGAGGATGATAGACGAGCTTTTTATGACTCATTGTCGCCCTTGAGTGACGAGTCCAAGAGTGAGGTGATGGACGTCAAGGACAATGAGATTGTCTTGATGGTTTCTTAGTGGATAGCTCCAATCAGGACAAAGAGGAAGTCTTCTCCATTACTGATCATCAGTTTACCATCACTGAAAATAGTCATAAGTGACAGAACAAGAATCGTCAGCGAAAAGACGATCTTATATGATGGAAAAAGTGGTAAAGTCGGCAATTTATTTTCTGTGATGAGGCTGGAGCTACGGATGGCATGATCATGAATAACTGTCATGACCCGTTTTTGTGAGAAAAACCGTTTTTTACATGACACAAGTGACACGTCACAAAAAAGCACTCGCTTTGTAGTGACGAGTCATATGGGATATAATTTGCATGCTAACCTACTGGTCTCATTATTCTATCATCAATGATGTCACATCATTAGCAGAGTAAGTGAGTCCTGAATCTTCAGTCAATAGTAATCAGTTATGAGGGATATTAGTTTGGGATCATGCTATGATTAAGTGTTAATTTGAGTTCCATTAATCATGAATAATATGTAAAGTGTATTTGATTTTTTGTTGTGGATCGATGGCACCTAATCCCACCTTCCAATTAGGTGTGTTGCTTGAGGAGGAAAAACTGAATACATCTGGTAATAACTTTACGAAATGGTAACCAATGTGAGGATTGTCCTCATGACTGCCAAGAAGGACGATGTCCTATTAAAAACTCTCAATGACCTTCCCTCTAGCACAAGGAAGATAAAACCCATATTTTTGAATCCAACAGCGGTGATTCCATTGCAGTACAGTGCATAATGCTTGCCTCAATGAAACCCGATATTAATAAGTGTTTTGAGAATTGAGTTGCCTATGAGATAATCCAGGAGCTAAAAGGTTTATTCATAAACAAGCAAGGACTGAAAGGTATGACATATCAAAATCCTTGTTTGGATTCAAGATGGCTTAGGGCAGTTCAGTGAGTCAGCACATGCTCAGATTGGCTGGGTACACGCAAAGGTTGGATACACTAGGTTTTTCAACTCCCCCTAGAGTTGGGCACTAATCTTGTTCTCACTTCTCTCCCTCCAAGCTATAATGGCTTCACCATGAACTAAAACATGAATGGGATGGATAAACCAACAGGTGAATTTTTTACCATGCTTAAAATTACTAAGAGTGGAATCTGGAAGGAGGCCAATCATGTGATGATTGGTGAATAAAACAACCAACTTAAGAAGAAGAGTAAGTCTAAGAAGAAGGGAAAGTCCAAGAGTTCCAGTAAGACTGACACGCCAAGGAACTCCAAGGTTGCGCCACTTCTTATATTGAGTGCTTCTTTTTTAAGAGAAAGGACACTGAAAGACAAACGACAAGAACTATCTTGCAGAGAAGAAGATATCCGGATTTCCTAGCTTAGGTATGAGTGGCATACATGTTATTGATGTATTCCTTGTTGATCCACACTATAAGTCTTGGGTATTGGATATTGGATCGATTGCTCACATTTACAACTCAATGCAAGAACAACATAGGCCTAGGATACTAGCAAAGGATGATGTGATGATGCAAGTCAGGCACAAAATAAATGTAGTTGTGGTCATCGTCATCGTTAACTCTCCATCTATCTTCAGGATTTATTTTACAACTTAGTAATTGTTATTATGTTTCGGCCTTAAGCAAGACCATTATTTTTGCGTGGGCGAAGACAAGCTGATTTACACGGTGATTACGAGTTGTGTCGCGTGGGAGTAAAAATAGGTTGCAGAGGAAGTATGGGTTGTTGCTTGGAGAGTAAAACTCCATCGCAACAGGAAATATAGCTGAACTTTTTTTTGCATGGTAATACATGTCTCATTTATATCATAAGGATCATAGTACAAGTCATGTACACACCAACTTGACAATACTGAAAAGACAACAGAACGCTAGCCCTTGCACAAAGGAACACCAGCCAAGAAGTAAAATTACAATCAAGAGCAAAGAATCATCTGAGCTTGACACCAACCCTCGTTACCTACCTCTAGCACCACCACAACAGCCACCAAAGAAAACAATGGTAGATCACCTTCGCACTCGAGCTCGAAGCGGCTCCATCGCTGATATATAAATTTTGCGAACCTCAAAGGGGGCTCACCAAAGTAAAAAAAATTACCGTTGAACGAATCAGACCGGAACAACACCCCGAACACGCCATAAAACTCCAAATCTGGCACTCCCACACGACTAAGACGTCGCATGAGAAAACCATACCTGTCATCCATGAACCACGAACCGATCCACCATCTTTCAAATGCCGCCGATGCAGAACATTGTCTGCATCCGCTCCTGGACTACCTCCCAGGCCCCACGCCGGCGCTGGAGTAAACGTCGTCGCAACGGCGGAGCCTGAGGAGACAGGTCCACCACAAGGATGCCACCGTTGCCATGTCATACTTACTTGAACAGACTAATTTTCAAATCCATCCCCAATCACAGGACCGATCGCCTCGTCGGAGTAGGATCTGAAGAAATTTTATTCAGCGTCGCCGAAGCCAAGATGATGAACAACCTAAAAACCTAAACTACGAGAGTAAAAAATGATCCACACGCGTGAATCCGGTGACCCCCCCTCACCACCACGACGGAGGTCACCGGCGGAGGGGAGCCGCGAGAGGGCGGCGGTGGGGAAGACTCTTGGCGGCAACAAGATCGCCTTCTCTTTCTTTCCGCCAGTTTCGCGCAGAGGAGAGCGGTTAGAAAGTATAGCTGAACTATACTCGCGGTACAATCACACTAAGAATACAGGTGCAGTGGACTCGAAGTACAAGTTTTTTTTTTTTGCGGGTGACTCGAAGTACAAGTTGACTACGCACCAGGAAACCAATACACTACACGAAATGCACTAGCATGAGGAGCACGACCACACCACAACCACAGAAAGTACAAGTAAACTGGAATAAGGAGTACAAATTTCGTCCCAAGAAATATTCATCAAGACCTATTAACATGAGAAATAGTTTTGAAGTATGGCTGTGAGGTATGCAACAGTGAAAACGGTTTATAATTTGAACTCTCGGTTTAAGACATTTAGGCAAATCAAATCTAGATAAAAAGGTCACGTACCAGCCCTCACATTCACTCCAACCGATGGGAGAAAAATCCACCTAAGCTCTCATAAGGCATATGTGTCTGGGGTAAGTATACAAGAGGTCTGATATGTATCGCATGTTGTGAGCGTTAAGACTTTCGATCGCCCACTGACGTAGGAACATGGGTCGGTCCAAGGCCAGTTTTAGAAAGCTTCTCGAACGTTCCTAACCTGTTTTCAGATCCATGAACCAACTTTTTCTTTTACTTGGTTTTCTGGTTTTATTCTAGTTTATTTTTTCTTTTCTATTTTCTAAAATTCACAATTTTCCAAAAATATACAAAGTCTTCAAAAAATAGGAATTAGAAAAAATGCTCTTCAAAAAACTATTTGGAAATTTCAAAATCTTTCACGTATTTTAAACTTGTTTGTGCTTTAAAAAATTGTTCAAAAAATAAAAATATTTGTCCTTTTATGAAAATTTTCAGAATTTATTTTGTTGTATATTTGGGATTTAAAAGATTGTTCATATTTTTGAAAAAAATAATGCGTTTTCAAAAATGTTCATAATTTCGAAATATGTTCAGTTTTTCCAAAAAAAGTTTGTAATCTGAAAAATTATTCACTATTTCAGGAAACGTTCAAAAATTTGAAAATATGCTCGTGTTTGTCAAAACTTTTTGGAATTTCGAAAAGTTTTCATAATTTTCGAAAAATGTTTAGAAAACACTTTTTAATATTTATTTGAAATTTCAAAAATATTAATTGTACTATAAGAAATGTTCAGTGGGCAAAAGAATAATAAAATCAGAACAAGAAACTACTTGAAAGAGGAAAAAAAGGACAGAAAAACCAACAAATCGGACATAGACTCATGTCTTTCATTTGCTAGAGATATACTCGTGCACCGCAAAAGAAAAAAGGATACTCGCACGCTGGCCAATACCCATCTAGCCGCTAGCGACGTGAGCAATATATATCATCTTCCACAAGAGGGAACTCCTAGTTAGCGCCTTTAGCGCTGCCTAGCCAAACTGGCGCCCATGCTCGAGCGCTTTGGGCTGGCCCGACAAACGAGACGTACCCTCTAACTAGTTTTTTAGTCTAAACACACCCTCTTTATTAATCAACGATAATGTTCATCTTGATACAACCAATAGCAGGAGGCTGCAACAGCCATATATGTCTTTCCTACAGTAAGTCCAAGAGCATGTCTAGTGATACCGTGTGCCTCGGAATTTGTTGCCCTCCCTTCGAAGAGAAAGTGCAGGACTGAAACTCCGAAAGTGAAGATGTAATCTCCCGGATAATATTCCCTTATAGCCCACCTGTTCCGTCCTTGATGTCCTTCATCACTTCCTTGCAATCCGTCGCGACTTTCAGATGTTGGAGTGAGAGATCGGCCGCCAAAGCTAAGGCTTCTCAGCATGCAAGAGCTTCGAGAGTAGCAGGATCAGTTACACCGTGGAACTGGGCTGGACACATTGAACACTACGAAATGAAGCTGCTCATCTTCACCAAGGTGACACATCTGTGTCGTTTCTCAAAAACTAAACCGGCAAAGTGATAAACGACTCAAACTATATTACTTCATTTGAAAATAGTAATTAATAGACCATCCGACAACCTGTAGAAGTGCATGCTCTAGCCAATACAACCAAAAACCGATCTGATGGAAGAGACTAGGCACCGCTTTGGAAACCTTGGGGCTGGGTGGCGCTTGTGGGTGATGGGCAACGGCGGTGGTGCGGCCCTATCCTAGCATGGATATGCGTCTGTTGCTTGGAGATGGAATCGTGTAGATGGAGGTCGTCGTTTGACGTCATGGTGGCGTCGATGGCGGAGGCACCTGCCAAGGTTGGCACCTCAATCTGCTCTGAAGATGGACCAGTGGAAGATGGCGGCGACGACACATGTGAGTGCGTTGGACCGGTTTGTGCCCCGGACCCGGTATGTGGCTCGGTCGGGGCCTCCGGCTTTAGATGTTAGGCTTAGGTGAGAGGCTTGGGTATTTGGCCTAGCTTGCAACCCTCATCATATGGATTGGAGTAGCGGCAGATGTTGCCAAGATAGCGGATTCAGACATATTATTGTACTACTTTGTAAGGTCCTCGAGAATAATCAATAAAATGGCCGCATGCATCTCCCAGATGCAGAGGCCGGGGGTCATCATTCTTTTCTAAAAAAAAATTATACGTCAACACAACCAACAATCTCGGCACCATTGCTCAATTACGTCATGTTGTCTTCCACAGAATCCGAACGCAACATTAATAGTAATTAGTTAGTTTTTCTTTACATTATTTCAGCGATGATATGCATGCCATTTTTGTAGCAGCTACGACGGCATAAAAGAAGATGCTTCTGCTCCTTCCTGGTGATGTCATGAGCAGCACACACTATGCTATGCTAAAGTTAAAAAAGACAGGCTTCGTTAAATGCCAATATCAATATTAAGAAATCATCCCCCGCAAAAAAAAAATATTAAGCAATCATCGTGCAATGGTAAGCTAAGCATCAGAGAATTTCATATTATATACTTATGTTCACAACAGGGGACAGGAGGAATCCTATCTCTAGGCTGGAACAAGTTTGTTAAAGCTGATTTGGAACCGAAAGAATAAAGCATACAAGAATACAGTGGATGCATCGGCTAGTAATAAAACGGTGTCCTGACGAACCATGTACTAACAAGCTTATTAAAATAAGAGTTGTGAGTTCATAAGTCCTGCAGGAGTATACAAAATGCTGACATCATATTTTCAAATTCTACAAAAAAAAGAATCATGCACATAAGTATTCGAAATTCTCAAAAGAAAATCACAGTGTCCCACATATTTTAGGTGACCTGCCATTTTCATACTCCCTCCTTCCCACAAAAATAGACCCCTAAGTTTGTCTTAAGTCTAACTCTCTCTAGCGCGGCCCCTTCT
>NC_057802.1:123235830-123261762 GCF_018294505.1 Triticum aestivum | reverse complement strand
GACTGCAGTGGGGTCCAGTGGCGTGACAGCGGGTTTCCTGGCAGCGACATCCCTCTACTCGACGGTGCGGCGGCGTGCGGGTGCCCAGGCGCGGTGTGGCGGCTGCGAGGTCAAGGCCCTCTGGTGGAGGCATGCGGATCAGCTTCCAGCCAGATCTAGCCGGCTCTGTGGCCAGGGGGCGATGAGCGGCGCCGGGGGTGATTTAGTGGCCCGACTGGGTCGCTGATGGGCGGCGGCCCTCGACAGAGTGTGCCAGTTTGGCTGGCGCCATGTGTGGGCGGCCGCGGTGGCTAGGCTCCTGCCGGTGGTGTGGATCTGGTGCAGTCTGGGCAGGGCCTGATGTGGTGGAGCTACCTGGGCTCCTCCGGGTGGGTGCGGGGCGGCCCGCTGCTCTCTTGCAGCGGGGATCTGTGTCACCGGCGGACGGTGTTGGGGCGACACACATCTGTTTTGCAGTGGTGGATGGCGTTCGATGGAGTGCAGGTGCAGGGGCCGATCCTAGTCCGCGCTGGTATGCCATCGCGTTAGTGCCCTCCTTCCTGGCTGCTCCATTGCGGCATCGGTCGGAGTACGCGCCCCTGTTGATGCTATGATGTAGGTCAGATCGACGCCGATGGTCAGGGTGTGGCGGCGTGCGAGTTTGACTCGGGCAAGGTTAGGGACCAGTGCTGGGGCTTGCTCGGCGGTGGCCGTCGGTAGTCACTAGGCCGTGTTCCCCACGGTCCACGTGGACTGACTGGGGACGCAGGCGTGGACGCCTCCTACCGTGGAGGCGATCACCCAGGGCAGGTGGCTGATGACGGGCTAGGAGCGAAAGGAGGCCCCTTCCACTCCTCCCACCGTGGTTGTGCGTTATGATGTCGACAGTTGGCGATGACTCGGGACATGGATGCCGAGGCGGCGGCTCTGGATGGCGGTCTGTATGGTGGCTTTCTGGTAGACTCCATGGCGGCAGTGGTGGTTATGCTTCTTGGCCGTCCGGGCAGCGAGGGGTGTAGTGGTGGATGGTTCGAGCACTCTGTCTGTGGCAATGGCGGTGCCCAGATCCGGATCTGGTGGTCGGTTCTTGCCATGACTGGTCTAGGGGCCTCTTGGTGGCACGGGTGACCTGTCGAGCGAATGCTTAGCGCTTTGGCGCCGGCGGCGCTGACATCTGTGGGTGTCATTATCTTCTTGAACACGTCATCGTAGTTCCTCTCTCCGTGGCGAGTCTCCGGGTGAAAACCCTTGTCCTTTTGGGCTCGGCAGCGGCGTTGCTTTCGTTCCCCTCCTGAGGGCGTTGTCGTGGAGGCTATCTGTCTTAAATCGTGTCATGGTGTTGTAATCTGGTGGTCTTGTGTTTAGTTGTTCGGCAATGTAGTCGTTTGCAGATATGTTGGCCATTTATTTTGGGATCTGCTGTGTCAGAGGGCTATCCCACCATATTCTACCATTTTGTCGTGTAACTTGATGTTGTTGCTTTATATATAAAGTAGGGCGAGAGCTTGTTTCGAGAACTAGATATAACCATGTTGATAACTATAGAATGAGCAACCTGATAACAATTACATAATTGCTATGTTGGTAATTACTAAATAATAACCATTTTGGTAACTATAACGTATGAAGCCCAGTACCTAAACATGTTCGTGACTTCAACATATAATAACCATATTGATAACTTTAACAAAGGCAACTTGGTAACTACAATATAACAAAGCATACTTCAAAAAATTGGACTGGTGGCCTCACTTGATTCACATACATACAATAAGCTTTCGGTTAGAAAACATACATGAAAGATTGTTGATCTAGTTGGCTTCTTGGTTTCAACAAAGGTCTTAGTGTTCCGCGCAAAAAAAACTAAGGTCTTAGTGAAAAGAATCAGTGGAAACATGGGTGCCTTAGTAAAAATATGAGTTGTTCCATGTAACACCGCAAAATTTGGCCATTTCTTATTCTTTGGAATTTATTTGGATTTCATTTGGAGTCATTTGAATTTGCATTTGAACTTGGACTTTGGATCCTTTTCAGAAAGGTGAATTGGACTTAATCCAAAATTCTTCTCCCAACCTCTCTTGACTTGACGCGAACATCTTCCTTTGCACATTCAACCTACCCATAATTTTTCTTTCTATTAAGCACTATTTTTCCTCAAAAAAGAATGACCTTTTGCACCTTGTTCCAAAGGGAAATTCATTTTTGTTGATCCCTTGACCTTCCAACAAATTTCTATGATCTCCTATACTCAAATCATCCATACCAGAAACACTCATTGTCATGTGAGAATTTTGAACACATTGACCAAATTCCAATTCTGGCTAGATTTCACCTTCGAACTACAACTATAGTTTCCATTGCTTTGTTTGTCATGAGATTTGGTCAGCTTGTACACATTAGGTAATGCATGCCACCCACTAAAACCTATCTTCAACCAATTAGATGTTGGAGCTACGCTTTTGTCCAAAGTTTGCGACCAAAAACTTTGCATCCGGATACCTATCACCTCCCTTCACAATGTTCTCTGAAACTTTACCAGTAGGCTCCAGTCACAAGGGTGCACACGTGTGACATGGTCGGGCGCACCAAATCATGCCACGGTGGTCGGTCCACGTGGTTACCACAAAGGATGCCGGCCAAAACCACGCTTTGGCGCCTTTGCCACACGTGTCCGACCAGTCCAGAGTGCCTGCTCACACACCAACGCACCAAGCTATCCACTGTGGCGCCACAACATTGAAGCCGACCTCTTCCCCATGCTCGCTTCCTTCCTCTCGGCGACACGCATCCCATGAAGAGCACAATGCTCCACCGCAGCGACATTGTCATTATAGCGGTCGCTTCTATCTCCATGCACATAGTCACGTTCCACTTAACCCCCCCCTCACATCTACCCTTTGCCTAACTCGCTCCAGAAATGCATGAGCCCATGTGCCACTCACCTTCGTCGGTAGCAGCAGCTCCGGCTCGATGCTCAGCTATAAATATCCCCCATTCCTCGTCTTCATGCACAAATTGTTAAAGATTCACCTCCAATTAAAGTTCAGAGCCATGAGGGCCTCCTCGCTCAAATCCATTCGAGGGTGTCGTTGTGCTGCTCCACCATCAAGCGCCGCCTCTAGTCGAGCTCTTGCTTGAATTCCTTCTCCCCTAGATCTCATTCATCCTCCCGCACCTGCTCGTGAGCTCACCTGAGCTTATCGCTGCAGGGAGCCTTGCCGGCATATCCCACCCAATGAGCACCGATGCAGAGAGGACATGTGCACCGTTGTTCCACCATCTTCCTTTCAACTCCGGCAACCGACATGTTCGCCATCGTCTTCCCTTCTATTCCTCCCCTTCCCGAGCCTAGCCGAGCTTCCTTACTATCACAACCATTGCTAGTGTGCTCATCGCCTCTGCTCCCTCTCTTTCTCTCTGTTTAAACCTGATCCGGCCCCACTTTCAGCCACTCATACACGACCCAAATCCGTATGATTGGAAGTGTATAGGCGAAATAAGCCTTCGATAGCGCTTTCTATGAATTCTTTAAATTCAACTAAAATCCATATTTGACCCAACTTTGACCATCTATAACTTTTTATCTATAAGCCCGATTGACTTGATTTTTTTGCAGTCTGCTTATTATAAAAATACTATCCAGAAAGTATCTTTTTCTATTTTTGGAGATGTGTAGCTATGATAGGCAATAACTATTGCTTTATGTGTTATTTAAAAATGTTTTTCAAAATATTTTCAGCAGGAGAAGAACTTGTTGGTGAAGATCCAGAGTAAGCTTGACTAGCACCTTAACCAAGGCAAGCTTCAACAGCCATTGTTTGCCAGCTTGATGAAATTATAACAAACACATGCATTTTAGAGCATTTTTTGGCATTATGTTCATAGTCATATAATCATTTGTTGTTAGTGTTAAGTTTATGCTCATATGCTTTTGTTATATTGATGCTTATAATATGGTTAGACAGTAGCATGCTTGTTTGACCACATTAATGAACCTAGTGAATTTGCTCACACATATGCTATAGTAAGAAATATGAATATGGTTGCATTTTGATCTTGTTAGTTAGTGATTTGGTGTATAATACTTTGAACATACTTGGAACAGAGAACATTTAATAATAATGAAGGTAAGCTAATGAACTCGAACAATGAAACCTTCATTGGCTTGGTCGAGTCATGGTGCCACCGAATCAAACTCACATAGTGCAACCAGATTCGCTTTTTACGTGAAGGCCCTGATTGCTCTATGAACACACCTCTTATTGGTGTCACTATAGAAGGAAGGACAAGATGAGTGTGTTAACCTGGCCCGGTAAACGGCATCTAAGTCCAAGAACCTGGGTTAGTTTGGTTTCGGCCGTTATAAATGAATTGATCCCAATGGGGAAATAGTGATGGAGTGCTATGGTGGTAGTGCCAAATTTGTAGTGTCATGGCAACACAAGCCTAGTGTCTCTCAATCCAATACATTATCCAGTTGGATATATCAGTGACATGGTAAGAGCAATGTATGGTAGACGGTCTTGTTGGAGTAGTACTAGTCCACCCAGAGGGAAGTGTGTTGTGTATGGGACGAAGAGCTCCATAATATGGCTAAAGTGCACAACCTCTTCAGGGTATAAAAATATATTCGAGTAGTCAAGTCCACGGTATTGGGCGTAACTCGTATTAGATCACACTGGTGGTCAATGCCAATGATGAACTTTTAATATAAGGTAAAGACATGAGAACTTGTGGTGATCACAAAGGTGATCGAAAGATGAAAGATTTGGTCATGATGAGACGAAGGTATGAGAATGATCGAATGGTAATTTCAATGACCCAGTGGTCATGAGGCAACTAAGATGATGATATATATTACTAGAGTGGAACTTTTACTTTAATCAACTTGAATTTGTGTTGCTCTTTGTAGCCAACCGTCTTGGGCAGCTACTAACTTTATTTTTTTCCTTGGCACTACTCCCAATTCTATTAGGTAAGTGCTCTTCTTAGCCAACCATCATGGGAAGCCTTCGAGTTTCTATTTTCAATACTACTCCCAAGTTACGCGTGACAAGAGCTATTCATAGCCAACCGTCTTAGACAGCTATTGAAGTTTCTCATTATTGGCACTGCTCCCAAGTTTTGTGTGATAAGGGATCTCCATATCCAACCAAATTGGGCAGTTGCTAACTTTATTTTCTCGACACTGCTCCTAAGATCCATGTGGTTAGTGCTCATGGCCAACCGTCTTGGGCAGTTGTTGAATTCTTCTTATCAATATTGCTCCCAAGGCCCATGTTGTAAGTGGTATTCGTATAGCCAACCATCTTGGGCAGCTGTTGAGCTATTTCGATATTGTCCCTGTGTTGTAATGAATGTTCTTGTGGCTACAGATTTATTTGCCGGTATTCATGCAAAGTTTGGAAGGTTATTGTTGGGGAACGTAGTACTTTCAAAAAAAATCCTACGCACACGCAAGATCATGGTGATGCATAGCAACGAGAGGGGAGAGTGTTGTCCACGAACCCTCGTAGACTGAAAGCGGAAGCGTTAGCACAACGCGATTGATGTAGTCGTACGTCTTCATGATCCGACCGATCAAGTACCGAACGCACGGCACCTCCGAGTTCAGCACACATTCAGCCCGATGACGTCCCTCGAACTCCGATCCAGCCGAGTGTTGAGGGAGAGTTTCGTCAGCACGACGGCATGGTGACGATGATGTTCTACCGATGCAGGGCTTCGCGTAAGCACCGCTACAGTATTATCGAGGTGGACTATGGTGGAGGGGGGCACCGCACACGGCTAAAAGATCAAACGATCAATTGTTGTGTGTCTAGGGTGCCCCCCTGCCCCCGTATATAAAGGAGCAAGGGGGGAGGTGCGGCCGGCCAGGAGGGGCGCGCCAGGTGGAGTCCTACTCCCACCGGGAGTAGGACTCCCTCCCTTTTCCTAGTTGGATTAGGAGTGGAGGGGAAAGAGGTGGAGGAGAGGAAGGAAAGGGGGGGCGCCGCCCCCCTCTCCTTGTCCTATTCAGACTAGGGGGGAGGGGCGCACGGCCCTGCCCTGGCCGCCTCTCCTCTTCTCCACAAAGGCCCACTATGGCCCATTAAGCCCCGGGGGGTTCCGGTAACCCCTCGGTACTCCGGTAAAATCCCGATTTCACCGGGAACACTTCCGATATCCAAATATAGGCTTCCAATATATCAATCTTCATGTCTCGACCATTTCGAGGCTTCTCGTCATGTCCGTGATCACATCCGGGACTCCGAACAACCTTTGGTACATCAAAACATATAAGCTCATAATATAACTGTCATCGAAACGTTAAGTGTGCGGACCCTACGGGTTCGAGAACTATGTAGACATGACCGAGACACGTGTCCGGTCAATAACCAATAGCGGAACCTGGATGCTCATATTGGCTCCCACATATTCTACGAAGATCTTTATCAGTCACACCGCATAACAACATATGTTGTTCCCTTTGTCATCGGTATGTTACTTGCCCGAGATTCGATCGTCGGTATCTCAATACCTAGTTCAATCTCGTTACCGGCAAGTCTCTTTACTCGTTCCGTAATACATCATCCCACAACTAACTCATTAGTTGCAATGCTTTCAAGGCTTAAGTGATGTGCATTACCGAGAGGGCCCAGAGATACCTCTCCAACAATCGGAGTGACAAATCCTAATCTCGAAATACGCCAACCCAACAAGTACCTTCGGAGACACCTGTAGAGCACCTTTATAATCACCCAGTTACGTTGTGACGTTTGGTAGCACACAAAGTGTTCCTCCTGTAAACGGGAGTTGCATAATCTCATAGTCATAGGAACATGTATAAGTCATGAAGAAAGCAATAGCAACATACTAAATGATCGAGTGCTAAGCTAACGGAATGGGTCAAGTCAATCACATCATTCTCCTAATGATGTGATCCCGTTAATCAAATGACCACTCATGTCTATGGCTAGGAAACATAACCATCTTTGATCAACGAGCTAGTCAAGTAGAGGCATACTAGTGACACTCTGTTTGTCTATGTATTCACACAAGTATTATGTTTCCGGTTAATACAATTCTACCATGAATAATAAACATTTATCATGATATAAGGAAATAAATAAGAACTTTATTATTGCCTCTAGGGCATATTTCCTTCAGTCTCCCACTTGCACTAGAGTCAATAATCTAGATTACACAGTAATGATTCTAACACCCATGGAGCCTTGGTGTTGATCATGTTTTGCTCATGGAAGAGGCTTAGTCAACGGGTCTGCAACATTCAGATTCGTATGTATCTTGCAAATTTCTATGTCTCCCACCTGGACTAAATCCCAGATGGAAGTGAAGCGTCTCTTGATGTGCTTGGTTCTCTTGTGAAATCTGGATTCCTTCGCCAAGGCAATTGCACCAGTATTGTCGCAAAAGATTTTCATTGGACCCGATGCACTAGGTATGACACCTAGATCGGATATGAACTCCTTCATCCAGACTCCTTCATTTGCTGCTTCCGAAGCAGCTATGTACTCCGCTTCACACGTAGATCCCGCCACGACGCTTTGTTTAGAACTGCACAAACTGACAGCTCCACCGTCTAATGTAAACACGTATCCGGTTTGCGATTTAGAATCATCCGGATCAGTGTCAAAGCTTGCATCAATGTAACCATTTACGATGAGCTCTTTGTCACCTCCATAAACGAGAAACATATCCTTAGTCCTTTTCAGGTATTTCAGGATGTTCTTGACCGCTGTCCAGTGATCCACTCCTGGATTACTTTGGTACCTCCTTGCTAGACTTATAGCAAGGCACACATCAGGTCTGGTACACAGCATTGCATACATGATAGAGCCTATGGCTGAAGCATAGGGAACATCAACTTCACACCTTGTAACACAGGCAAGAACCCTTTCTTTGCTTGATCCATTTTGAACTTCTTCAAAACTTTGTCAAGGTATGTGCTTTGTGAAAGTCTAATTAAGTGTCTTGATCTATCTCTATAGATCTTGATGCCCAATATATACGCAGCTTCACCGAGGTCTTTCATTGAAAAACTCTTATTCAAGTATCCCTTTATGCTATTCAGAAATTCTATATCATTTCCAATCAGCAATATGTCATCCACATATAATATTAGAAATGCTACAGAGCTCCCACTCACTTTCTTGTAAATACAGGCTTCTCCAAAAGTCTGTACAAAACCAAATGCTTTGATCACACTATCAAAGCGTTTATTCCAACTCTGAGAGGCTTGCACCAGTCCATAAATGGATCGCTGGAGTTTGCACACTTTGTTAGCTCCCTTTGGATCGATAAAACCTTCTGGTTGCATCATATACAACTCTTCTTCCAGAAATCCATTCAGGAATGCAGTTTTGACATCCATTTGCCAAATTTCATAATCATAAAATGCGGCAATTGCTAACATGATTCGGACAGACTTAAGCATCGCTATGGGTGAGAAGGTCTCATTGTAGTCAATCCCTTGAACTTGTCGAAAACCTTTTGCAACAAGTCGAGCTTTATAGACAGTAACATCACCGTCAGCGTCAGTCTTCTTCTTGAAGATCCATTTATTCTCAATTGCTTGCCGATCATCGAGCAAGTCAACCAAAGTCCACACTTTGTTCTCATACATGGATCCCATCTCAGATTTCATGGCCTCAAGCTATTTCGCGGAATCTGGGCTCACCATCGCTTCTTCATAGTTCGTAGGTTCGTCATGGTCTAGTAGCATAACCTCCAGAACAGGATTACCGTACCACTCTGGTGCGGATCTTACTCTGGTTGACCTACGAGGTTTAGTAACAACTTGATCTGAAGTTCCATGATCATCATCATTAACTTCCTCACTAATTGGTGTAGGCATCGCAGAAACCAGTAAGGGAGCAGGTACAATTGCCTCATCAAGTTCTACTTTCCTCCCACTCACTTCTTTCGAGATAAACTCCTTCTCCAGAAAGATTCCGAATTTAGCAAGAAAAGTCTTGCCTTCGGATCTGTGATAGAAGGTGTACCCAACAGTCTCCTTTGGGTATCTTATGAAGACACATTTCTCCGATTTGGGTTCGAGCTTATCAGGTTGAAGTTTTTTCACATAAGCATCGCAGCCCCAAACTTTAAGAAACGACAACTTTGGTTTCTTGCCAAACCACAGTTCATAAGGCGTCGTCTCAACGGATTTTGATGGTGCCCTATTTAACGTGAATGCGGTCGTCTCTAAAGCATAACCCCAAAACGATAGTGGTAAATCAGTAAGAGACATCATATATCGCACCATATCTAGTAGAGTACGATTACGACGTTCGGACACACCATTACGCTGTGGTGTTCCGGGTGGCGTGAGTTGCGAAACTATTCCGCATTGTTTCAAATGAAGACCAAACTCATAACTCAAATATTCTCCTCCACGACCAGATCGTAGAAACTTTATTTTCTTGTTACGATGATTTTCAACTTCACTCTGAAATTCTTTGAACTTTTCAAATGTTTCAGACTTATGTTTCATTAAGTAGATACACACATATCTGCTTAAATCATCTGTGAAGGTGAGAAAATAACGATATCCGCCACGAGCCTCAACATTCATCGGACCACATACATCTGTATGTATGATTTCCAACAAATCTGTTGCTCTCTCCATAGTTCCGGAGAATGGCGTTTTAGTCATCTTGCCCATGAGGCACGGTTCGCAAGTACCAAGTGATTCATAATCAAGTGGTTCCAAAAGTCCATCAGTATGGAGTTTCTTCATGTGCTTTACACCGATATGACCTAAACGGCAGTGCCACAAATAAGTTGCACTATCATTATCAACTCTGCATCTTTTGGCTTCAATACTATGAATATGTGTATCACCACTATCGAGATTCAACAACAATAGACCACTCTTCAAGGGTGCATGACCATAAAAGATATTACTCATAAATAGAACAACCATTATTCTCTGATTTAAATGAATAACCGTCACGCATCAAACAAGATCCAGATATAATGTTCATGCTTAACGCTGGCACCAAATAACAATTATTTAGGTCTAAAACTAATCCCGAAGGTAGATGTAGAGGTAGCGTGCCAACCGCGATCACATCGACTTTGGAACCATTTCCACGCGCATCGTCACCTCGTCCTTAGCCAATCTTCGCTTAATCTGTAGCCCCTGCTTTGAGTTGCAAATATTAGCAACAGAACCAGTATCAAATACCCAGGTGCTACTGCGAGCATTAGTAAGGTACACATCAATAACATGTATATCACATATACCTTTGTTCACCTTGCCATCCTTCTTATCCGCCAAATACTTGGGGCAGTTCCGCATCCAGTGACCAGTCTGCTTGCAGTAGAAGCACTCAGTCTCAGGCTTAGGTCCAGACTTGGGTTTCTTCTCCTGAACAGCAACTTGCTTGTTGTTCTTCTTGAAGTTCCCCTTCTTCTTCCCTTTGCCCTTTTTCTTGAAACTGGTGATCTTATTGACCATCAACACTTGATGCTCCTTTTTGATTTCTACCTCCGCAGCCTTTAGCATTGCGAAGAGCTCGGGAATCGTCCTATCCATCCCTTGCATGTTATAGTTCATCACGAAGCTCTTGTAGCTTGGTGGCAGTGATTGAAGAATTCTGTCAATGACGCTATCATCCGGAAGATTAACTCCCAGTTGAATCAAGTGATTGTTATACCCACACATTTTGAGTATATACTCACTGACAGAACTATTCTCTTCCATCTTGCAGCTGTAGAACTTATTGGAGACTTCATATCTCTCAATCCGGGCATTTGCTTGAAATATTAGCTTCAACTCCTGGAACATCTCATATGCTCCATGACGTTCAAAACGTCGTTGAAGACCCGGTTCTAAGCCGTAAAGCATGGCACACTGAACTATCGAGTACTCATCAGCTTTGCTCTGCCAGACGTTCATAACATCTGGTGTTGCTCCTGCAGCAGGTCTGGCACCCAGCGGTGCTTCCAGGACGTAATTCTTCTGTACAGCAATGAGGATAATCCTCAAGTTACGGACCCAGTCCGTGTAATTGCTACCATCATCTTTCAACTTTGCTTTCTCAAGGAACGCATTAAAATTCAATGGAACAACAGCATGGACCATCTATCTACAATCAACATAGACAAGCAAGATACTATCAGGTACTAAGTTCATGATAAATTTAAGTTCAATTAATCATATTACTTAAGAACTCCCACTTAGATAGACATCCCTCTAGTCATCTAAATGATCATGTGATCCAAATCAACTAAACCATGTCCGATCATCACGTGAGATGGAGTAGTTTCAACGGTGAACATCACTATGTTGACCATATCCACTATATGATTCACACTCGACCTTTCGGTCTCCGTGTTCCGAGGCCATATCTGTTATATGCTAGGCTCGTCAAGCTTAACCTGAGTATTCCGCGTGTGCAACTGTTTTGCACCCGTTGTATTTGAACGTAGCCTATCACACCCGATCATCACATGGTGTCTCAGCACGAAGAACTTTCACAACGGTGCATACTCAGGGAGAACAATTATACTTTGATAATTTAGTGAGGGATCATCTTATAATGCTACCGTCAATCAAAGCAAGATAAGATGCATAAAAGATAAACATCACATGCAATCAATATAAGTGATATGATATGGCCACTCATCATCTTGTGGTTGTGATCTCCATCTCCGAAGCACCGTCATGACCACCATCGTCACCGGTGCGACACCTTGATCTTCATCGTAGCATCGTTGTCGTCTCGCCAATCTTTATGCTTCTACGACTATCGCTACCGCTTAGTGATAAAGTAAAGCATTACAGGGCGATTGCATTGCATACAATAAAGCGACAACCATATGGCTCCTGCCAGTTGCCGATAACTCGGTTACAAAACATGATCATCTCATACAATAAAATTTAGCATCATGTCTTGACCATATCACATCACAACATGTCCTGCAAAAACAAGTTAGACGTCCTCTACTTTGTTGTTGCAAATTTTACGTGGCTGCTACGGGCTTAGCAAGAACCGTTCTTACCTACGCATCAAAACCACAACGATAGTTTGTCAAGTTGGTGCTATTTTAACCTTCGCAAGGACCGGGCGTAGCCACACTCGGTTCAACTAAAGTTGGAGAAACTGACACCCGCCAGCCACCTATGTGCAAAGCACGTCGGTAGAACCAGTCTCGCGTAAGCGTAGGCGTAATGTCGGTCCGGGCCGCTTCATCCAACAATACCGCCGAACCAAAGTATGACATGCTGGTAAGCAGTATGACTTATATCGCCCACAACTCACTTGTGTTCTACTCGTGCATATGACATCTACGCATAAAACCAGGCTCTGATGCCACTGTTGGGGAACGTAGTAATTTCAAAAAAATTCCTACGCACACGCAAGATCATGGTGATGCATAGCAACGAGAGGGGAGAGTGTTGTCCACGTACCCTCGTAGACCGAAAGCGGAAGCGTTAGCACAACGCGGTTGATGTAGTCATACGTCTTCACGATCCGACTGATCAAGTACCGAACGCACAGCACCTCCGAGTTCAGCACATGTTCAGCCCGATGACGTCCCTCGAACTCCGATCCAGCCGAGTGTTGAGGGAGAGTTTCGTCAGCACAACGGCGTGGTGACGATGATGATGTTCTACCGACGTAGGGCTTCGCCTAAGCACCGCTACAGTATTATCGAGGTGGACTATGGGGGAGGGGGGCACCGCACACGGCTAAAAGATCAAACGATCAATTGTTGTGTCTCTAGGGTGCCTCCTGCCCCCGTATATAAAGGAGAAAGGGGGGAGGTGTGGCCGGCCAGGAGGGGCGCGCCAGGTGGAGTCCTACTCCCACCAGGAGTAGGACTCCCTCCCTTTTCCTAGTTGGATTTGGAGTGGAGGGGAAAGAGGTGGAGGAGAGGAAGGAAAGGGGGGGGCGCCGCCCCCCTCTCCTTGTCCTATTTAGACTAGGGGGAAGGGGCGAACGGCCCTGCATGGCCGCCTCTCCTCTTCTCCACAAAGGCCCACTATGGTCCATTAAGCCCCGGGGGGTTCCGGTAACCCCTCGGTACTCTGGTAAAATCCCGATTTCACCCGGAACACTTCCGATATCCAAATATAGGCTTTCAATATATCAATCTTCATGTCTCGACCATTTCGAGACTTCTCGTCATGTCCATGATCACATCCGGGACTCCGAACAACCTTCGGTACATCAAAACATATAAACTCATAATATAACTGTCATCGAAACGTTAAGCGTGCGGACCCTACGGGTTCGAGAACTATGTAGACATGACCGAGACACGTCTCCGGTCAATAACCAATAGCGGAACCTGGATGCTCATATTGTCTCCCACATATTCTACGAAGATCTTTATCGGTTAGACCGCATAACAACATACGTTGTTCCCTTTGTCATCGGTATGTTACTTGCCCGAGATTCGATCGTCGGTATCTCAATACCTAGTTCAATCTCGTTACCGGCAAGTCTCTTTACTCGTTCCGTAATACATCATCCCACAACTAACTCATTAGTTGCAATGCTTGCAAGGCTTAAGTGATGTGCATTACCGAGAGGGCCCAGAGATACCTCTCCGACAATCGGAGTGACAAATCCTAATCTCGAAATACGCCAACCCAACAAGTACCTTCGGAGACACCTGTAGAGCACCTTTATAATCACCCAGTTACGTTGTGACGTTTGGTAGCACATAAAGTGTTCCTCCGGTAAACGGGAGTTGCATAATCTCATAGTCATAGGAACATGTATAAGTCATGAAGAAAGCACTAGCAACATACTAAACGATCGAGTGCTAAGCTAACGGAATGGGTCAAGTCAATCACATCATTCTTCTAATGATGTGATCCCGTTAATCAAATGACAACTCATGTCTATGGCTAGGAAACATAACCATCTTTGATCAACGAGCTAGTCAAGTAGAGGCATACTAGTGACACTCTGTTTGTCTATGTATTCACACAAGTATTGTTTCCGGTTAATACAATTCTAGCATGAATAATAAACATTTATCATGATATAAGGAAATAAATAATAACTTTATTATTGCCTCTAGGGCATATTTCCTTCAGTTATGAATCGTCCACTTTAACAAGAGACATTAACCTGGCATGTTTGTGCATGTGCGTGTTATGCCTTTGCCTTGCTACTTGCTATGTTTGGTGTATGCTTGCGAGTACATTTAGAGTACTCACCTGCTCGTCATGCTAGATATGGGAGAGGATGATTGCGAGTGTTGCGAGGATGCCGAGTTTGAGTGATAGGATCGTGTCCCGGCAGGGTCCCTACGGGATGGAGCTCTCACCGTCGTTGTTATTCCGTTGTGTGTTCTGGTGCTAGAATCAGAGGCCTTGTCAGATAAATAACGTGCTTATTTTCGCCGCATGAGTAGTGTCACCTTCGCCTCGCCCAGTGTTGTAATATCAGACCTATGTACACTATGTATTGTAATATACTGTGGTACTATGGTTGTGTTTGATGCCAATTTGTACTGTGTACCATAAGACTTATATCCTTTGGGCTGGTACGCAGGGTACATCGGTTCTTGGAGCCGGGGTGCCATATACAGAGAGACAAAATCAGAGGCATCAATGGCGAAAATTGAGCCTTGAATGAGTCATTCGGCCGTAACGCTACAAACATACCATTCACGGCATAACTTTTCCTTATTGATATATTGTATACAAACTTATTTTTTTATTGAAGACATAACTCCTATTTTGTGGGAATGAGAGTGTACTTTACAAACATGACTGAGTTTGTTCGTTCTTTTACTTCTATAAGAAACAAAGGGTGCTATACGAAATACTAGAGGAGATGCGAAGGAGGAGGTGATGAAGCCCCAGTCAAACCTCCCAATATGAATTTCCGGATTGGTGATTCGGCCCCCATCCTCGAACCTTTCCCATGTACATTGGCATGGCAACAGTGTCGACCTCTCCTTCACAAGACCCTCTCCTTCACCTCGTCCACTACTATACAATCGGGCATCGGAGGTGATTTTGGTACATGGGTCTAAGGCGGTTCTTCGTTCCACCACAAAGCTTGTGTCACTAATACTTGGATTATAGGAGGCGGTTTCAAAATTTCCTCGAATGCTTTCACTGAGAAGCGGCTCCTACCATAGAACTGCCTTCGATTCTATTACCACCTAAAGCAGTTTCCAATACATAATGGCCCGAACTATGGACAGATGTACATATGCGGAGACGTACACATTCTCATTCATCGCACAAGTCACTTGCATCTCATAATACACTCAAATATGTTGAGTTGTTTCAAAAAGTTCAAAACCCACATATGAAAGAAAGATCTAAATCCAAATATTCATCACGCCCCAACCTACGAAAGAAATATCTAAATCCAAAGATTCCGAACCCATTCATCGTCTTGAGTAGTCTACTCGTCATGCCTCTTAACAAACTAGATTTTGCGCTATAGGAAGGAGATGGCCAGAAAGGTTATATCACCGCTCCCTATCCAACTTTCCGACCCAATCACCAGTGGAAGAAATCCTGGTGAAACCTACCGGTGCTTACACTAATAGGTAAATTTGCAGCACCGATGATGATTTCTTTTGTGAAGTGTCACCCTAAATATAAGTCTGCGTAAAACAAAAAATTGTGAAGACAATTACATATGATATTAATTGATTTATTAAATACATGTAGTTAAGAATATCATACCCAACTCCGATCCATTGCTAATGCCATAGATGGGTTGTGGACATATGCGGCCAACAGCTGGAGTAATTTATTTCGTATAGCACCCAACTAGCTGTCCATTCACTTTGTGCAGTGCAACTCAAATCGACCTACATATGAAAAACATGGTCAACTTATTAGAAATTGAATGCTAGCAAACTTAATTATTAATAACTAATCATCAATTGATATTAACAAAGAAATAATTACTTAACCTTAAACTCTAATGACTTCTGCGGTGACGTGGTGATGAAGTCATATGTACTTGCATAGTTACCTTGTAGAAGACGTCGTCTATTGGTTGAATCCATGGAGCCCTGTTTTTGAAAAGTTCAAAAAGAAACATATTTTAAACATTTTCAAAAATCTGAAAACAAATACACATAAACATGGAGATGTATACTACATTTCTGTGAAGTTTCATGATCAAATACAATTTTACATGGGTTGTATTAAAAACAAATTCATAGATTTTTTTTGTGTGCAGCTTGAACCAAAACGTATTGCATCATGAAAATATACGGAGATGTCGTATACATCTCTAGGTTCATTTGTATTTTTTCACAAAAAAATGAAACTTCAAAATATGGTCTTTATATCTATACCAATATAAAAAGACCCAAAGGGGCAGATCCAAACCATCTCGACCGTCAAATCATGTTATCCAGCGGTTCAAATCGCTCCAATGTTGAGCACCAAACACGTTTAACACTCTAATTACCCACCACTACCATTGGTTATAAACACATTTTGACTCAACGCTATCCCATGAAATCTGCCATGTAATTAATATCCTACTATTCCTGCGAAAAAGTAATTGATATCTTACCAAATACCAACGTGCAACAGATATATCTTACCTAATATAACTTGAAACTAATATGCTACCTAATATAAACGTGCATTACACGTACATTATTACTAGTTTTTAAAAAATCCAGGCTCCACTTATGGAGCCCGGGTTCCAAAAGCAGTTTCCACCATACCAACCACCTAACCAATGGACGCAGCATTGTAAAACATGACCTCCTACTAATGTGCCTAATAAGACTATTTGAGAAGCTATAGGTACTAGTCTCATTAAATTGAAAAACTATTCCATTTTCACTAGAATGCATACGCGATTATGTATGAGCATGTAAGTTTTGCAGCAGGTGAAACTTTTAGCAACTTGATCCACCAGAATCCAGATGCTTTCAAAAGAACTTGGTTCCAGTTAAAGTCTAATTTGCACTTGTGCTTGGTGTAATCGACACACCTAGCATGCACCTAACCTTTCCTTCGTTTTAGATACATCGATTCAATTATTTAAACGAGCAAACTGAACGCACACGGTTTAACCTGTACGGAGGAAGCCTCTTAACAAATTGCAGGAAACATGGCCTCCAACCTATAAACGGAAAGATATATGGATTCAAGGACGGTCAAGTCATCACCGGGTATATATGCAGTCAGGCATGGAGTAATTAAACATAGTAAAATCGGTAACTTCTTTAATTTGTAAAGCTAGGCAAAGTTGGCAACAACCACACCTAATTAGATGCCATTCAGACAAATTAAAGGGTACTGCTTTTTTCCGGGCATACTTTTCACTTCAAGAAAATAAACCTGTGGCAGGTTAAAATATTGAAACCTCATTGGCAATGCTTTGCAATTTTGGCCTGACTCTAATTTAATGAGACCTAGTATTTGTCAGACGTACGTCCTCCGCTAACCCAAGAGAATATCACATGAAAACTAACATTCGGTAAAAATCAATGAAAACCACGTGAAACAATGTTTTAAAGTTTTAAAAAAATCTAAAAAATGCAGGATGTTAAGAGGGTGATGTTCTATCTCCAGATGTCATTCTTCGCTTTCCCTCTCAGTTAGAATCTCAAAAAACTTTCAAACTTGTGGTATGGACTTGCAATCAAATAGATGATTGTTGGTAACAAAGGTACCGCATGTACTCTCTACGATTAAAAACACATGATCATTAAACTTTTCTTTTTTACTTTGGATATGTTCAATTTTTTTGATAAAAGATAATGTATTTGTTTTTGCGGGTGATAAAAGACAATATATTAAATCGGGTAGATACCAATTGCGCCCGCCATTTACAATAACGCCATATCAAGAACTAGTCAAGACGTAGAGAATGCAGACGATCAAATAATTAAACAAAGGAGAAGGTATATGCGTGATCTCAAAAATCATGTTGAACGATCAACGGAATAGCTGAATTAAATATCAACATAAACCACCAACGAATACAACCCAAGAGTAACATGAAAGGTTCTCCAACACTGAGGCCCCAGGAAATATACCTGCGCAAGTGTCGCCTCGATCCAATCACTAAGATCAAATCAACACCATGAATAAAAGTCCGAGGGATCTCCACACAATGCCTTCAATGAGGGCACGTCATGTGAACATCGCCATTGTCCATTTCTCCCACTGAAGGACAAACCTAGAGTGTTCACCCTAGAACTTGAGATCCGATGCTCAAAGAGAAGCACCTAACCGGAGTCGTCATCTGCTGCCCCACATATTGATCGATCATAACACAACCGTGCACATGCACAGTCCTGGTGTGGACCTAGCCGCGCAACTGCAACCATGTGTGGGCAACATGTTGTTGAGAAACTCCTAGGGATGCCCACCATCAACGCCGATGATGCCCGCCAATGTCGGAGGCCAGACTCCGATCCCATGTCGCTAAGAGTCAAACCCGCCCATGTAGAGCTGGTTTATGGCAGCAATGTGGGGCATCAAGGAGAAGGGTGGAGTCACAAATCGCGCAAAACAGAGTCACCAGATCATACCACTACATAAGCCCTCTCAGGCCATACCGAGACTCCAAACCTGCACCGGGCGAGGGACGGCTAACCGTTGAAGCGCACCACATGGAACCTCAACAGGATATGATGCTAAAGCATGCCAATTTTGTGCCCGCAAAATGGCTAGCAGCCTAGGTTCAGACCACCTGGTGCAATACAAACATCACGCGCAAGAAACCCTCAAAGGCACCCCACGTCCAAACAGAATGACCTGCCATGTAATGTTGCCGCCTCCTTCCATGAACCGGGAAGCGCCGTCGTCAAACGGGAACCATGGAGATTTACCGTGATGGGAATCAAGGACAACAAGTTTGTGTGGTAAATCACCGTCGCCACCATTAGCTGTGTGGGCTTAGCCCAACAGTGTACTTTGGCGGCGGGGAATGAAGGGCACTTGAGGAAGGGACACTGGAGAAAGTGGGTTGGGAGCCGCCTATATCGCCCACGCGGATGATGTGGGGGCCTTTTTTTGTCTCTTTGTGTAATCTACATCATTTGTCAGGGTATATCCCCTAAAAATAATAATTTGTTGGGGTATGTTCAAACGATAACATTTAATTAGATTCAACAAGATAAATGTTTCATAAATACATGGTGATGCTACAATTTATTAACGATGATGGTATACATACATAGCATAAATGCTATGGCTCAGAGATGCGAATGAATCAAAGTTAATTGTGTGGCTATCGAGCACATTGTTTCCACCTTTATCCCCTCTCCCCGCCTCTTACTGATGCGGTAATTCCTACCAGATCACATTTCCTCTTATCTGCAACTAGTCGTGGCACACACTGTTAGGTGGAGCTCAGAGAAAACTTATCTCTCACCATGCTCCGTTGGGATGACATGGACTCCTCTTTTATGGTATAAGTATATGTTTGTTGCAGGCATTTCTTGAATTTTCTTGTTGCAATGACTTGCCCGTCTAGCCCTTCTGATTATGAACCATTGTAATGGGGGGGATAGAGAGAAAATGTTGCAAGTACAGAAATGAAATAGGATGTTGTTAGATTTCATTTTTATCATAACCCTTGGTTGTGCAAGATTTATAGTTCCCAGACGTATATGGTGCATCGTCTTCTTTTTGGGTGTTCGTAATCAAGACATGTTTGGACCTATACATTCACTTTAGTTTCACATCTTGGAGAGAGGGCGCTAATTTGGTAAAAGGTTGGCCGACTGTCGCCTCCTCTTCATCGATCACTCGAGGAAGGCCATGGCTTCCCTTCTCAGGCTAGTCTCTTGGGAGTTATGAAATGAAAGAAATACTCTTTCTTTATTCAATGAAACGAGGCAAAATCTTTTATCTCCATTCTAAAATGAGTAGATAAAACGGCTGCAACATCGGTCTTCTACACAAATATGTACTAATGTTTAGTTGCCCACAAGTAAATTATTGTTTCAAGTGCTTATTTATTGGCTGACCATCGTTTTCATCTCCCCTGGCGGCTGCAACCCTAGTCGCCGCCAGGAGAGGCCAGTCTTCGAGCGCCGTCCTCCGGCGGCCCCCCTCCACCGGCGACCTCGGTCGACGGTGGTGAGGGGGTCGCCGGATCCACGTGTGTGTATCGTTTTTACTCCCTCGTAGTCTAGGTTTTTTAGGCTATTCATCACTTTGGCTTCGGCAACGACGATGACAGCGCTGAATAAAGATTCTTCGGATCCTTCCCTGACGAGGCCATCGGTCCTATGATTGGGGATGGATTTGGAAACCAGTCTGTTCAAGTAAGTATGGTGTGGCGGCGGCGGCATCCTCATGGTGGACCTGTTTTCTCGGGCTCCGCCGTTGCGATGGCGTTTGCTCCAGCGTCGGTGCGGAGCTTGGGATGTAGTCCAGGAGCGGATGTAGATTGTGGTCTGCATCGACGACATCTGGAAGATGGAACGTGTGCTGGGTTCGTTGTTCGTGGATGGCAGGTATGGTTTCCTCCTTCGGCGTTTTAGTCGTGGTGGGCTTCCAGATTAGGAGTTCGATGGCGTGTCCGGGGTGTTGCCCCGGTCTAATTCGTTCAACGGTAAGGGCTTCACTTTTGATGAGCCACCTTGGAGGTCCGCAAAGTTGCATATCAGCTATGGAGCCGCGTCGAGCTCGGGTGAGGAGGTGATCCGTCATTCTTTTCTTCGCCGTGGTGGTGTCGGAGGCAGATGATCGGCGTTGGTGTCAAACTCAGAGATGTTCTGCTATCTTTTCAGTTTTATCATGTCGGTCCTTACGTGACTTGTACTTTGATCTTTATGATATGAATGAGACACGTATTACCATGAAAAAAGTGCTTATTTATTGGATAAATATTTCCATAAATATTGAGGCACAACTGCAGATGGTTGTATTAGAGTCAGACGAGACGCGAGGAGAGGCAAACTTATTTTATTTTATTTCCACCTCCTTTCAGAAAACGTTGCATATGTTTTTTTTTTGCGGGTAAAAACGTTGTATATGTTGAACAGATGGATGAACTATCTTTCAAAAAAAAAACTGTTACGCAATACAAAAAAACTGTTAGTTCGTGATAAATTCAGAGTATTATCTCTCAAAGGGAAGTAATAAATTTTCTTGGCAGGAGTTTTATGAGAATAAATGTAGCCGAGTAATTTTCCAATACAATATTGTTTCCAATTATACATAGCCTCACGTACTGCTTGTAGATATATATAGAATATTTTTCGCCATTATTGCATAGATCTTTGTCTTCCATCGTACTAAAAGACTTCCATTTTACTGCAATCAATTGCTTGGGCGGGAGGATTCCAGAACGAGAGCGATGCCTTTCTAAAGGTCGAATCCGGCCGTTAAATTGCTGTTCCCAGCACTAAAAAAGATTCCAAATATAATTTAAGCACAAGGCGGTTCATGAACAGATGCCAAAATAGAAAAGGATTGCATCCTCACTTGCCTTGCATGATGCATGCGTGCGAGAACCAAGAAAAGGAGCAGGTGTTCTGTCCGTGCATGCGAGGGCCCCGGGTCTAATCCGACGGCCCAGATTTACCGCTGGACTCTATATAATGCCTACCAAACCCAAGCCATCCTTGCAACCAACTCACCCGACCCCAGAGATCCATAGCAACCAAGGATCGACGCATATCTACTCCTAGTTGGCTTAGTTTCATACTTTGGGTTGAGATATTTTAGTGTGAGAATGTAATGTGCATGGGGGTGGTAAAGTGGACGAAGGGCAAGCAGATGGAAGTAGAATGGCGAAAAAGAAGAGCTCCCTTCGATCCAATCCAGGAGGGGAAGTGGTCGGATGCAGCTGCCGGTTCATGGATACCTGTCCGGTGCATGCAGTGCGGTTGAGCGTGCGCACCTGTATAGGTTTTGCATGACCCGGGAGATGAACCTACCATCATCTTTCCCTCGTGCTTGGATTGAAGGGAGCTCTCTCTCTCTCTCTCTCTCTCTCTCTCTCTCTCTCTCTCTCTCTCTCTCTCTCGGATCTGTCAAATATGTTTTCAGTCTGCACCTAACTTCTTTTTTTCCTCTTAATTATTTGCAGCTGTAAACACACTAAAAGATCGATGGCGCAAGCGGCATGCAGGGAGCTAACAAGAAAATCAAATCACTATGCTTGTATGTATGCAACCAGCGTGTAGTGTTTCTCTTCTTTTCTCCCCTTTGGAAGAACCATGTGTAATATCCTGTGGGCTCTGGTGGTCATACAGTTGTGTTACGAGAGTTCTGTTCTCCTAGCTAGAAATTTTGTGGCCCGAATCCTTTTTATGTTTGAAAATATTTGTAGGGGTATCTTTTCTTTGGCAAATTTTTCTGTCCTCGACAAAGATCAGACCAGACGTGAGCTAGCTATGTGTTTACTTTTTGTTAGGATGGTGCTCATTTATGGCGTACTTCATATTCATCAAACTTATTAGTTTTACGCAGAACGTATGTTCCTCTCCATCTGGAGGGTATGTCATACGAAAGAATAAGAAGAAACGATCTACATCGTAAAACCTTAAAATGAGGCACGGATCGATCTTGGGAGTGTTTTATGTCGTCCACAGTTTCCTTGTCGACGCGAAGGGGCCAGCAGCCCCCAAACCAAAGTCTGAGAGTGTTTTATGGATTTGGGTCCTAGTTAATAGGCAGTACAGTAGCATTTTTGGCGTATGCCGCACTCGAGGGAAGCATCTGGACAAGAAGTTGACACGTTACGTCAATGGTGGACAAGTGTACTGCACACGGTAGCGATCCTGCCCTTTAATTTTCTCACATGCATGCACGCGTCAACGTCAATATTGAGTTATTGCGTGCAGGCTCCCGTCACGTCCGCCTATCTATTGACGACGGGCTCCTTCACCTGGCCAGCATGCATCTCCATTGACAAAAAATTGTCACAAAAGAGCTGTCATCAACAGTACAAACAACAAACACGTCAAATAGAAAAGAAAACGTTGGGGCCCGGTTAGAAAAAGAGTATTTTAGCTGACGGTTACAGCATGATCAAGATTACAACAGGATAGACAAACGAAGAGACACAATTATTTTCTTGTTCCATTGTAATTGCGATGTGGGAGATCCAAGTTGCTCATTTCAAATTTTATGATGAGAGTGTCTTAAAATTAATTTCTATGCCACATGCAGTGCACATAAAATCTTACAATTGTTGATGATATTAACAGTTAAGTTGTGACCAACAGAATTGAATAATTGTTTTAATCTTCTCATACCGGGACAATAAAGGAGAAAAAAACAGCATTGAGTATGAATACAATCATCTTTGAGGAACAAGATGTTCATATCCTATTGTGTACGCTTTGGAGAGATATCTTTCCCGCAACAAATAGTTTTTGATAGGCTTACATCTCATACAATTGATCACATATTTTATTTCTCAACATAATGAATGGTATCGACGGCAACTCAATAAGTGCATTCATACACAAAACATGTATTAGTGGGGTCCGCTCATGAATAATAGCTTATCAGTGCTGGGCAAGCGTCTACCACTTGTACACAACTTAGCAACAATGCTGATGGGCACCTAGCCCAGCGGCTGGGGAGCGGCTGTGCCTCCTAGCCGCCCAGGGTTGAACCATGATTCTCACATCTTTCATCTTAATTAAAAAGCCACATGGGCCACTAACAATGTTGCCCAGGTAAAAAAAATGATGTTGTCATGGTAGCTTTTTTTTTACTGTCGTGACAACGGTTTTTGTTGTCATGGCAGCGTTTTGCACGTGACATCATTTTACATTGCATTACATAGAAAAATTGATGTATAAATATTCAAACCTGCATTCAGGAGAAGCGCGAAGACCAATACCACGAGGACCAGCGCACTGTCTACTCTGAAATCAAAGATCCGCTATCCCAAAATCCAAACTAATAACCACCTCACCCTCGTGGGGTATGGTGGTTAGACTACCCTCCAGCCACATCCGGTTGCTCTCCTCCTAGGTTAACTCCACCAAGATGCACATTGCGAGCTCTTGGAATTGCAACTCCGCTTTCTTCTACTCCCCCCGTTCCTTTATGTAAGGTTGTATTATTTTGGTCACGGTGACCAAGGCACATAATTGAGAAGAAATTTTAAACAGAAATACCCTTAACTAATTAGGTAGTTAGTAGCTTACTTAGCAGCAACTAAATAACCAGCGACCTAATAAAAGGCAACTGAATCTTGCCGCACTATAATAAAATGAATCGGTGGGTTGGGAGAGAGAGAAATGTGAGTGCATGCTATCAGGGAGAGAGAGATTCTATTTTTACTACCTTCCTATTGGGGGTTGCACACTACTTTTTTATGAAAGGCATGTACTGGCACGCACGAAAAACTGAGAGGAAAAAAGAAATACACCTTACACTGTGGATTGTTTGGAAAAAGCAAATCTACCTTATATAAAGGAACAGAGGGAGTACATCATTGTGTGTGCATCTAGTACCCCTTTGTGATTTTGGAGTACTGATAACAAAAGTGGTTAAGGTACTAATGTGTTTGCGAGTGTACACAGGTGAAAGTCCTTGAAGATCTGGTTTAAGTGATGAATGGGACCCCTAAAAATATGAAGGAAACATTGAAGAGTTCGGTGCGCCCTTTTTGAAGAATTGGCCGAAGAACCGGAGCGTGAAGACTTAGCTCTTTTATAGTTCTTTTGTTCTTCTTTGAGTCATAGGGCAATTGGTACTATTAAGCGGGTTTCAGTGTACGAAGACAATATTTTTGAAATGCTTGGAGGTGCAGAAAACCATCAGTGTGTCCTTGGTAGGATGGCAAGCGTAGCCGGAAGTACAAGAGGGGAGTTTGCCGGGTTTTTTACCCATGTTTGAGTCCTCGTGGTTGAGGTCACACGCTACTCTACTTTGTTTTAGAATGATGTGGAAGCACTTCTTGCGAGGGGGTTACAAGTGGATGATGATGATGACTACCGAAGTCTCTCTCTAATGGAATAGATGCCTCGAGCTACCCCTAGCCTCGCTTATAAAGGGGGTGAAGGCTATGGTTTACAGGGTATCTAACCGATCTAGCCGCGAGGGCTTCTTGGCTTGCACGCCATTCTTATGGCTTCACGGCCTATAGTTTTCGACTATGTGGCTTCTAATATTGCAGCCTACAGCTCCTAGCTTCATAGGGTCGAGGCATCACAGCTTCTAGGCATGCGTCTTCGCAATAGGGTTTATGGCTTCCCAGCTTACATCTTGATGGTTTTGCGGCCTGTGCCTTCATGTCTTCGCAACCTACGTCTTCACGGCCTCGCATCGTCCACCGCTGGCCATAAGAACCAAGGCGTCGCTGCCTCTTGCCTCGTCACATCACGTCACCACTGTCGTAAAGGTAGGGAGACGACCAGTTGTTGGTCCTACTTTGACCACATCGTCATGATGATATATAAGGCATGGATCTCTTGTGACGCCCGGATATTTAAGCGACAGTAATTCCCTGTTAGTCATGCCGTGTCACCTTAGTTACTGTTGCTAATCTCGTGTTAGTTCAAAACCAATTCAAATTCAAAATCAAGTCAAACATTTAAAGTTTTCAAAAGTCAAAACTAAAATGTTGTAAGGGTGTTAAATAAATCATGGGTAATAATGGTGGAGAAACCTAAATTTAATAAAATGTTTAAGTGTTCAAAATAATTAAAATAGAGGTTTAAATATTAAAATAAATGCCTTTTGAATTTTGTACAATATTAAACTATTTTAATTTGGGTTGAGAATTAATGTGGCAGTAGTATATTTAAAAGTATTAATTTAGGTGCTAGTCATAATTTTTATAAAACTAAAATAAAAGAAAACTAAAAGTAAAACAATAAAAGAAAAATAAATATAAAAAAAGGAAATACAAAACAGAAAAAAAAAGATAAAAGAAGAGAACCCCCCTCCCCACTTGGCCACGGCCCAGCTAACCGGCCAGCCACTAACCTAGCCGGCCCACCCCCACTCCCCATAACCCCCCACTCCACCCCGAAACCCTAACCGAACCAACCCACTCCCCC
>NC_057802.1:123235036-123235820 GCF_018294505.1 Triticum aestivum | reverse complement strand
CCCCCCGATCCAGATCGGGTCGGGGCTGCCCCCGTGGCCATCGCCCGGTGCCGCCTCGCCGGCCCTCGCCCTTGTCCTCGCGCCCCCGTCCCCTCTCCCTCGACGACTCCCCTCGCCGCGCAGACCGCGACCGCGCCCTCGACGCCCGACGCCGCCGCGCCGCATGAAGCCGGAGCCACCACGCCAGCCCGGCTCCGACGTCGTCGCCCTGGACATCGCCGCCTCGTCCTCGACCGCCCATCACCGGACCGCCCCGCCTCGCCCCCGATGCGGTACAACGAGCCGCCGCCCGAAGCTGCTCAGCGCCCCGCCGCCTTCGTCACCGACGACCACCTCGCCGGACGCCTTCGTCGCCTCCTCCCCTGCGTCGCCTCGTCTCCGTCCTCCTCCCCGCGCCCGCTGCCACTCCCCTACGGCCGCTGTGAGCACCTCCCGCTCCTCCTCTCCCCTCTGCCCTCGTCGTCGGATCTGACCGTCGCTGTCTGCGTAGGCCCGTGCTCACCCCGCCCCCGCGTTTCGCTCGCCGCGACCTTCCCCGTGCGCCCCGTCTTCGCTCGCCGCACCCAGGGCATGCCCTGGCTGCGCCCGCGGCTGCCCGTGGCCGTGCTCCTGCCGCCTCCCGTTTCCGCCACCATAGTGCCCCCCTCGCCGAGGACACCTCGTCACCGGATCTCGCCGACAGAGTCCCGCCGGCACCCCCACCGGACCCGGCCGCGGCCGCTCCCGGCGACCGCCCTGCTCCATCGCCGGCCTTGGCCGAGCCCCCCTGCTACGCGGGCGTGCC